>NC_143579.1:193067572-193367572 GCF_048544385.1 Mastigoproctus giganteus
TCATCTGGGGGAGCATGCAAATGCTGTAAAAAGTGCTGATTACAACAAGTTTGCTGTGGCTGAGCATTTTTGGGAGAGGCAGCATCACAAATCCCCAGAGGATGCGGTTATTGTGGATCAAGTGCATGGGTTCTGGCACCGTAAGTGGCTCGAGAGCTTACGAATCTGTTCATCTGACAACAATATCATGAATAGGGACAGAGGTGTGCGTATGCGTCCCCTGTTTGAAACCATTGTCAGCTGTTTCCGCTTCCAGTTCAGACCATGCGCCGACTGAACCACGTGTATAAGTATCATGAGCCTGTTATATAAGGAAGTGTTGCAGGAAGTTTTGTTACTGTTGAGGAAGGAAGCTGATGCTTCCGAAAGCTCCAGGTTTTTATCGCTTTTAATCCGGTTTATTTTAGTATATTTTATTGCAAGGATTTTATTACAGTTTTAATGTTTTCACAATGTACATAATTTAATTTATTATAATATTAGTTTTTGTAAATACATAGTGTAGTAATTTTATTTATTTTATTTAAATTTGTAAATTTTCAGTTACAGTAAAATACTTATTCTTATGGTTTGTGTATGAGTTTATTGCTAAGATATAAACAGTGACTGTTCATTATCAAAGATTAGAGGGATAAAATTGATAGTTAATGCATATTTTATTTATTTTTTTTTATGTGAACCCCAAACACAAGAGGTATTAGAACCTATAGTACTTAGTACCGTGCTTGGGTTGGAGGTTGAGAAGACGAAAGAAGATATTTGTTGACATTGGACATGAACTTCTGTAGATTGTAATTTTCAGGAAATACGTATGAAAGAAGGTTATTCCAGAAAACAGTAGTTGAATGAATAAATGAGGAAGATAAAAAATTGGTTCTGTGGGTTTGAAGTTGGACAGTAAATGGATGTTGGCTGGTGGCGGCACGTGTTCGGACTGTTTTGAAAGAGAGAGCAGGAATTATAGAAGCCAATTCAGAAGAACAGTGCCCATGGAAGTATCTGTAGAAGAGGCATGCAGCAGAAACAGTACGTCTATGAGATAGCGAGTGGAGAGACTCTGTTAGAGATGAATCATTAAGTAACCTATCTGCCCTCTTCTGAATGGAATCAAGAAGCTTGAGAGAGGTTTTGGGGGCACCACCCCGGATGCCAATAGCTTTGGCAAGAACCCAGAATGCTCGGCTACCATTAGGGCAAGAAGCAAGTTTTCTACTCTTAGCCTGTTCAAACTCTAGTTTGGACTGATTAATAACTGCCTTACAATTGTTGCGAGCTTTGGTGTAGGCAGAAAATGAAACTGAAGAATTAAAAACAAGCCAATTACGATATGCAACATTCTTCTCTTGAACAGCCTTAGCACATTTATTGGAAAACCAAAGTTTAGATAAAGGACGAGATTTTAAAGTGGAGTGTGGGATAAAGGATTCCATTCCTGCAAGAATAATTTCACTGACACAATCTGAGCAAACGTTGACATCAGGAGTTTTGAAACAGTAATCCAACCAAGGAAAAGAAGAAAAGAAGTCTCGCAGATCATTCCATTTTGCATTCTTGTAATGCCAAACAACACGAGGTTGGGAATAGCCATGAGATAAAGGTTCCATTGGAGAAGAGACAATCACTAAATTGTGATCTGAAGTGCCTAAAGGACCTCTCACTTCGACCGTGTACTTAGAAGGGTTGTTTGTGAGAAAAAGATCAAGTGTATTGGCTGCATGATTAGGATTGTCCAGTATTCTTGTAGGTAAATGAACAATCTGTGCTATGTCATTAGTAATTGCAAAAGCCTCAGCATCTCGTCCAGCTGGGTCGGTGTGACTAGAAAACTGAAGTCAGCTGGAGTTGTGAACATTGAAATCACCAAGGAAAATTACCTGTTAGGAAAGTTGGACTGGAGAAAGTCAAGTTGCAAAGAGAGGAAGTCAGAGAGCTCCAAGTGATTGGAGTTGGGAGAACGGTAGAGACAACAGATGAATTTGACACAATGAGGTAGAGAGATTTTAAGCCAGAGAAGATCAAAGAGAGGAGATTCCAAATTGCCAAGTCTCTGACAGGGATTGTCAGAACGGACATATGCACAAGTACCACTTTTGAGGCGAAAGGAATCATACAGCAAATAATTTGGGCATCTGAGATGAGCAGTAGTTGAATCAACCGATAACTGAGATTCTGTCAGAAAAAGTACATGGGGTTTGGCAGACTGCAAGTGGAAATGGACATCGTTGAGATTAGAATTGAGACCACGTATATTTGTGAAATGAATTCAACACAGCAAAATTATGTGGGGAAACAATAAAATATTTGCTGTTTCTCCACACTGGCATAGTTCACCCAGGTGGCTAAATTACCTGTATGTAAATAGTTGAAGCAGAAGCTTATCCAGACTAGTCACTAGCCACTTGTAAATATTTCATACGTAGCTGGACAGCTGGCAAAAATCGCAAACTTCTTGCCTGTAAGAACATTTATACTCTTTAAATGTAGCCTTGTACTAACACTAGAATCATGTTAACTTTAGTAAAGTGTACTTTAAGAAACATAATCATGAAAAGGTAGATCTTTATTCGTCAAAGATATACAGTATGAAATTGTGCAGGTGTGCATACAAGATTTCAGATGTTTAGGGACAATCTCTACTGTGATATTGAGAATCATTTTACTGTGAATTATTAATATATGAAATGTGTAAATTTTATTTTGTAGCTTTTTCTTTCCTTAGCATAATTTATTTCAGTTTTAAAAAATACTGTTTAACTGTTAATTAAACTGTTTGTTGTGTGTTTATACAAATTAAAATATCTCTTATATACATTAAATACCACTTTGAGTACAGCACATCTTCCTCATCAAAGAAAAAGGAAGCATTGAAAATGGAAAAGAAAATTAAGCATGTGGCACTTTTCCAAGCAAAGATACTACTTGTAGTTCCAGAATTAGTAAGTATATTTATTATTTTTCCTCTAACCAGCTTGCAAAATATTCCCATTTTGTATTATTTTCCATTAGTTGAGAAAGAAAATGAAATTGTGCAGTACTTTCATTACTCATATAAAAAGTTATGCACCTTGTAAACCATACCAGTAAAAATACTTGGAAACTTCTCAGTCAGTTAGTCATATGAAAATAACATATTGTTGACAGATATCTGAAGCATGAACATTATGACATCAGTGTAGAAGGTTCTTTTCATAACTCATGATTGTTAAATTATATAAGCATCTCCCAAAACACACATACATGCATGCACAAACCTGTTTTTTTTTTTTTAAATAAGGACTCAGACTTATCTTCAGTGGCACTGATATGCGTCTTGTATTTTCCTTGTACAACAAAATTAAAAATGTGATGTGAAACATTACACAGCATCATAATACTCTTTTAACCCTGCAGTTGGTGGTCATGTGAGAGAGTTATGTAAATAACTTGAACTACAAACAAACATAATTCCCAGCTCTAAGTGTCAGGTACTTAGAAGTTACCCACGCTAGCAGTACAGTGTGTAAAAATAGAACAAGCATGGTAGTGCAAGACTGGACAAGTTCTGTTATGCAATAACCCTGTGGGATGGGGGGTGGGAAAACCATACCAAGTAAAAATTTGAATATATTTTAGGATAGTATAGAGAAAATCATGGATTTTTATCTTCAACTAACAGTGAATGGAAGCTCATTATTTTTGAGAAGAACCTCAGTGGTCTACTGCCACCAGTGTTAGGGTTAATGATCAGACCATGTCTGTTATTCATAGTTAAAATCCTTGAATTCCACATTGTCCTTTAAAAATGATTTTGTTACTGTAATCTAAATTACTGAGTAATCTGTCAATTTTTGTAATGGTTGGGATATTAAATTTGCATACACTGCTTTATTAAATATTGTATACACTGCTTTATTTTATGAGGGGATGGACCACTTATTATATAAAAACATACAGTATCCTGAAAGAGGCCTCTGAGGTCGGGAAAACTCATGTCTAAAAAATATATAAATTCATACACCGACCATTGAATAAAATTTAAAATTTAATATGACTACAATCTTTACACAAAAATTTACAATAAACTATTGCGGAATGCTAAAAACTGTAATAAAAGATCATTTACAATAAAATTTGCTAAAATATAAAACATTAAAAGCGCTAAAAACCTGAAGCTTTCGGGAGCGTCAGCTCCCTTCTTCAACAGTGATATGACTTCTTGCAACATCTCCTTAAGTAGCAGGCTCACGGTACCTCCACACGTGGTATTTCTCCATGTGGTTCAATCGGCACATGGTCAGAACTGGAAGCGGAAATGTCTCGGGAACGTGGCAAAGAAAATCGTTCATCCGACCTTAATATAATTGTTTCAAAGATAGGATTAATACGTATACCTCTATCTCTATTCATGATATTCCTACTGGATGAACTAATCCGTAAACCCTCGAGCCATTTACGCTCCCAGTATCCATGTGCACGATCCAAAATAATAGCGTCCTCCGGGGAGATTTGATGCTGCTTCTCCCAAAAATGTTCAGCCACAGCAGACTTGTTGTATTCAGCGGTTCTTATGGCATTTAAATGTTCCCCCTGACGATCCCTGAGCCGTCGTTTTGTTTCCCCCACATAACACTCCCCACAATCTGGGCATCCTATTCTATAAACCACTCCACTACTAAGATCTTTTGGTATGCAGTCTTTGACCTGAGACACAGCTGTGCACAGCCTCTGCCCGGGAAGCTGTACACAGCGTGTCCCATAACCCCGTAAAATTCTTGCCAGATGTTCAGTAAGGCCCGGATAGTAGGGGATGTATGCGGTGGCTACCGGAACGAACGACTCCCTACGTTCGGACACTCCTCTACTATATCTATCCAGGATCCTCTGGGGGTATCCGCACTTTCTAAGTTCTGCCGTGACACGATTAATTTCTTTTTCTTTATCCTCAGAAGGGGTACAGTGTGATCTTACTCTGTCAAATAAAGCTTTTGCTACACTATTCTTGTATTGTCCAGCTTGTGCTGAATTGAAATGGGTGTATTGACCTCTACACATGGGTTTTTTAAAAACTGACGTCTTAAGTCTAAAACCCACCCTGGAGATCAATACATCCAAAAATGACAGGGTACCACCCGTTTCCACCTCTGAGGTGAATTGTATAAATTGGGAGAAGCTATTAAGCCAGCAAACGGCATCATCCTCCCTCCCCTTCTGGACCAGGGCAAAGGTATCATCAACATATCTTCTCCAATTCCTAATAGGAAACGAACACCCACTAAAAACCCTACTTTCCAACTCCTCCATGGCCAAATTGGCCACGGTGGCACTAATGGGTGAACCCATGGCAGTACCGCGAACCTGCTTATACATAGTTCCTTGAAACAACATGGTAGTACTAGCTAGACATAATTCTACCCCGGTGCAAATGTCTTCCACACCGAGAAGTGATCTATTACCAAGGGAGGCATCCCTGGTCAATGCCATTTTTACACAATATACTGCATGACTAATAGGAATACATGTAAATAAAAATATAACGTCAAAAGAGATCATGCTCTCATCATCATTTATAGTCAAATTCCCCACAAAATTCACAAACTCTCTACTGTCTTTAACAACATATTCGGACTGCCCCACTATGGGTGCAATTAATTTAGCCAAGTACCCTGATAGCGCATAGGAAGGACTCCCTATAAATGAAACTATAGGTCTCAAGGGCACTTCTGCCTTATGAATTTTTGGCAGTCCGTAGAATCGCGGGAGTTGACTACCTGTAGTGTGTAATGACCAGTAAGTCTCCTTGGAAATCTTCTCCGTGTTCAACCAGGATTGTACCAGTTTGACTCGCCGTTCCAGCCCCCACCAACGGGTTCCTCTGGATCACCTTATAAGTGTTATTATCTTGCAGAAGATCCAATGCCTTCTTATTATAATCTTCTGTATTCAGGACCACCGTTGATCTCCCTTTGTCTGCTGGTAAAACAACTATTCCTTTGTCTCTTCTCAATTCCTCTAGAGCTCTCTTTTGACTAAGGCTGAGATTCGGGGGTGCCTTCCTCACCTGACCCAACACTGCAGCTGACTTCACCCGGATTTCATTAGCTAAAGGCTCAGGAAACTTATTAATGGCCCGTTCAATACCCATTGCTATCTCCGCAGTGGGGGGTTTCGAAGACACTAGAGTGAACTTGGGGCCTAAACTAACAAGAACAGGAGGCAGTCCTTAGTTTAGGCCCCAAGTTCACTCTGGTGTCTTCTAAGGACATCTATCAGCCAGAAGGAAATTTACGCACCTGTCAGAGGATTAAATAAGGAATGCATTGACCACTGGCTTCCTTACATCATTTGGCTATTTTAATACTTATGCTGCAAGAAAGGCTTAAAAATTTTATCATGCATCCTCCCATTATATCAATGTATACAAAAATTACTACTGATTTACAAACATATATGAATTACTTCTCAGGAATACATATGTTTTTTGAATTGAAAGTCACTTGATTTACAAACATTACCTGCACTGCACATCTGATTGAGCTTGCTTCATCACAGTATGATACATTGCTTTGAATCGGGCTGAAATGCACTGGAATACTGTTCCAGTTGATAAGGGTCCTTCTAAGGACATCTATCAGCCAGAAGGAAATTTACGCACCTGTCAGAGGATTAAATAAGGAATGCATTGACCACTGGCTTCCTTACATCATTTGGCTATTTTAATACTTATGCTGCAAGAAAGGCTTAAAAATTTTATCATGCATCCTCCCATTATATCAATGTATACAAAAATTACTACTGATTTACAAACATGCATTAGCATTAGTAGAGGCATATGATGCAAGAAAGCAAGCTTATTCAGCATCAGCCAAAAAAAAAAAAAAAAAAAAAAAAAACCCTCTCCCATTTCACCCCTCCGTTCGTTCGAAATACCTGTCCAGTTGAGCTTTAAATTTGTTTAGGCTATCAACTTCAACAACAAGTGATGGAAGTCGGTTCCACCAACCAACCACCCGCTGGCCAAAGGCAAATTTCCGCACATCTATCCGACATCCGTCCTTCCTCAATTTGAATTTATGCCCTCTGAGGTGATTATTCTGAGAAAGATGAAGAATCCCATTGGCATTGAGCATGCTCAAACCATTCAAAGCCTTATACACCTCTATCAGATCACCTCTCCGGTGCCTAGTCTCCAGACTCTGTAATTTGCAAAACTTAAGCCTTTCTTCGTAAGAGCAACCCTTTGTTCCATTTACTAATCTTGTTGCCCTTCTCTGTACCCGTTCCAGCAGCTCTACATCCTTCTTGAAATGAGGCCTCCAGACCTGTATACAGTACTCAAGATGTGGCCTAACCATTGCCTTATACAAGGGAATAATCACCTCCTTATCCCTGCTAGAAAAATTCTTGTATATCATTGACAAGACACCATGAGCTACTCTTGCAGCTCGTCTGCACTGCTCAGAGAACTTCATATCTGCCTGCACAATTACCCCCAGGTCCTTTTCATTCTCCACCACTGTCAGTGTAGTACCGCAGAGTTGATACATTGCTCTGGGATTACTGTTACCCATATGTAGTACTTTACATTTGTCAATGTTAAACTTCATTTGCCACCTCTCAGCCCATCTGTTCAACCTTTCCAGATCCTGTTGCAGCAGCATAGCGTCAGTAGTGTCCTTAACGACCCTGCCAACCTTTGTATCATCTGCAAACTTAGACATTAAACTTGATATCCCATCATCAATATCATTCATAAACACCGAAAACAACAATGGACCCAACACTGAACCTTGAGGAACTCCACTAATAACATTAGTCCACGTTGAGCAGTGTCCATTGATTACCACTCTCTGTCTTCTGCCACTCAACCATCCCCTTATCCATAGCAGCAATTTGCCTCCAATGCCACACTGCTCCAATTTGTGCAGCAGTCTTCCATGTGCAACAGTATCAAAAGCCTTTCTAAGATCCAAATATATAATATCAAAGTTATTCCCTGCATCCAGTTCTTTTGTGACTACATCATAGTATCCAATCAAATTGGTCAGGCAAGACCTGCCCTTAACAAAACCATGCTGCGTCTGAGCTATAACTGAATTCTTGTCTAGATGATCCTGCAGTGCTTCTTTAACCAGTGCCTCCATTAATTTACCTGGAACAGAAGTTAAACTAACAGGTTTATAATTACTTGTGTCAGCCTTTGATCCTCCTTTGTGAATTGGGGTTACATTTGCACATCTCCAGTCTATGGGTACCTCCCCTGAGTCCAAAGAAGCTCTCATAATTATGGCTAGGGGTTTGCATACTTCCTTTGCTGCCTCCTTTAATATATCTGGATAGATCCCATCCACCCCACTTGCCTTTTTTATGTTTATCCTCAACAATCTCTCCTCCACTTTCCTCTCAGTTATTACAAAATCATCCAGCTCACTGCCAATGTTTACTTTACCTACATCATTCTCCTTCCTGAATAACTCCTCATGCGTGAATGTAGATGCAAAATACTCGTTTAGATTGTTAGCCACCTGAGCAGGATCCTCAACTGTTGAACCATCAATATCCAGTGGACCAATCTGATTCATCCCTTTCCTTCTCGAGTTCAAGTATGTAAAGAACTCCTTTCTGTTTTTCTTTGCATCCTTTGCCAAGGATTTTTCGTAGTCTGCCTTTGCCTGCCTAATCTCCTTTGTGACTTGGTTACAGACCAACTTATATCTATCATAGGCTTCCATGTCACCCATTAATTTGTATGTATCCCATGCATTTTTCTTCTCTGCCACATGTCTCATTAGTCCATCTGACAACCATTTAGGCCTAAACCTTGAACAATATTTCTTAGTTGGTATGTAAAGCCTGGTAGCCACCAAGATTAGTTCCTTGAATGCTTCCCATTTTGAGTTTGCTGTTGGTGACATCATCAGTTGGTCCCACTGTATAGAATTTAAATACTGTCTCAGACCATCATAGTCGCCTTTACGAAAACAAAAACCCTTCCCTTTACCTCTGATGGTAGTTACCTCCTTGAGTAAATCCCACTTCAACACACTGTGATCACTGCCACCTAGTGGTTCATTTATCTGCAGGTTCTTAATGCATGAAGAATCACTACTGATAATCAGATCAAGAGTATTGCTCCCTCTTGTTGCCTCACGAACATGCTGATGTAGAAAACAATCATCCAATAAATCCACAAAAGCCTTGCTAGTGTGCGAGTGACCAACCCACAAATTCCAGTCAATATCTGGGAAATTAAAATCCCCCATTATAAGACTCTCTGATTTACTGGCCCACTCTATTTCCCTGTACAATATATTATTATACTCATCAGAGTCATTAGGCCTATAGCACACTCCTACTCTCAATTTTGGTTTCCCTATGCTTATGTCACACCAAACTGACTCGACACTGCCCTGTCCATCGATGTCAACTGGCTTCACTTCCTTTGACTTTATGTGTTTCTTAATTAATAGCATAACCCCTCCTCCCCTCCTGTCCTGTCTATCCTTTCTACATACATTGTATTCCCCAAATTCCAGTTCCGCATTACTTATATCTGTGTGACACCACGTCTCTGATATCCCAACAATATCTGCCTTTGATGTTTTGAGCAATACCTCAAATTCATCAAATTTATTTACCAAACTCCTAGCATTGGTGTACACGCAGGTATACATGCACCTGTTTCTATTCTTAGCTACCCTAACACAACCCATGTGTTTACTTGTAACGCAATGACTACCAGCAGTCTCTGAAATATCCTGCATCTTGTTTTTCAGACTTCTGCTCATTTGAATAGAAGCAGTGCAAGAATCACTTCCACCTCTGGCAGTGGCTACTGTTAATCTATTAGTCCTTGTATCCCCCCCAACTAGCAGTTTTCCGACCCACCTAACACTGCCTCGACAGCATCAGCAAAAATTCTTGCACCCTTCCTATTTAAGTGTATCCCATCCCTGTAGAAGCAATCTCTCCTGTTAACAAGTACAGTCCAGGCTGAAAAAAATTCTACCCCTTGAGCCTTGCACAATCCCTCCAGGGCCGAATTGATCGACAAGGCTCTCATCAAATACTCCCTCCTATCGTGTCTGGGCAGAATTGCAGACACTTTCAAGTTCAACCCTAATTCATGGCTTTTTTTCAACAGTGACCTGTACTTGCTAAGTAATTCCGCCGGTCTCCTACTCTTAATGTCAATTGTGCCAACGTGTACAACTATATCACCTTTTGTGCCCTTAAAAGATGATATCCGCTCTACAACGTCATCAACCTTTGCCCCTGGCAGACATACCCTGGTCCTATTCCACCTATCCTTTTTACAAAGCATGTTTCCCGTTTCCCTGACAATAGAGTCACCAACAACTACTAGTTCCTGTGGGACCAGCGCATTCTGCCTAGGGGGCTGCCCCTGTGTTGCCTGATGACCAAGTGCAAGCTCTGGCGTTGATGTGGGCAGCTGAGAGCTTGATGGGCCCCTCAATTTATTTCCTTCGAGGGCATCCACTCTGTCCTTCAAGGTCTCATAAAGGCCCATAACAACGCTGAATTGTCGCCTGATTTCCTTGCACTCCTTACATCGTGCACACACAAAGACATCCCCCTTGGCTATATATGAATTACTTCTCAGGAATACATATGTTTTTTGAATTGAAAGTCACTTGATTTACAAACATTACCTGCACTGCACATCTGATTGAGCTTGCTTCATCACAGTATGATACATTGCTTTGAATCGGGCTGAAATGCACTGGAATACTGTTCCAGTTGATAAGGGTATTTTTATTTTTATTTTTATTTTAAATTAATCTTAAAGAATTCTAATTGTTAAACTTCCAGACACAGTGTTTCAAAATATCAAGATTTTCATTACAGGTTATGAGATGACAAGTGTCACTTGTCATTATGGTTTTTCGTTATGTGTTATAAGATAACTTGTTACAGGTTTAAGCACATCTATAGTCAGGGGCGTGGACAGCACACCCCTGACTATAGATATGCACACAGGCACCAGGAGGCCAAAAGTAAAATTCGTTGAATTTTAGAATATTATTTTCTGATGTTTTTAATTAATGGGGTGCCATATAAATTTTTGCATCCAGGTGCTGCACACTCCTGGCATGCTCGTGTCTATAGTTAATTGTAACATCTGATTTCAGAATCAGTGAGAACTGCTCTATAATGTTTGCATATGTCATAAATGATGTAAGGCCAAAAAGTGATAACAAAAATATTGTTTGCAGATTACAGTAAATGATGTTTTTTCTACATATTAGTAAATGTCTTATTGGAACTTCATAAAAGTAGGAGCATTACATTAACAATAACATTATCCATGATCACAATAAATGGTGTACACTCTGTTAAATTATTCAGAGAAATATCACTTATACATTTATACTTCAGTTTTGAATCATACTGATGACAACTGTTGAGAGAAAGATCCATAACCCTTAATGATTTACAAAGGTTATATGCAAAAGTTTCATTCTCATTGTCTTCCATGCCTGTATTAAAAAAAAATAAATAAATAACGTACACAGGAGGAAGGGAGACCCTGAACCTCTGCCTAAAACTGATTAACTCAAACTTGAGAACAATGGCTGCCATAACTTCCCCTGATCTGGAATGAGACTCAGACTTACAACTTTCAAGTGCCACATTAATAAGGCACTGTACTAAAACATTAAATTTGAATAATAATGAAGGTACAGCTTTGATAGAATCCAAGCTTCTGTTGCTCTCTTGTTACAAGGGTGCCTGCTTAAAAGGACGACTAGATTAAGAGAGGATAGATATTCCAAAGTAGACCTAATTTGCATGAGATGAGTTTAAGAACATTTGAGATAAAAGATCACAGAAATATATACAGAGTTCCTGCATGACATCTATTAGGATATTGTTTTGAAGTGCCACATTAATAAGGCACTGTACTAAAACATTAAATTTGAATAATAATGAAGGTACAGCTTTGATAGAATCCAAGCTTCTGTTGCTCTCTTGTTACAAGGGTGCCTGCTTAAAAGGACGACTAGATTAAGAGAGGATAGATATTCCAAAGTAGACCTAATTTGCATGAGATGAGTTTAAGAACATTTGAGATAAAAGATCACAGAAATATATACAGAGTTCCTGCATGACATCTATTAGGATATTGTTTTGAAGTATTGTTTAGCCTGTCAAGAGTGATGAATATGTGTCACTATTGAGGGATATTTCCAATGTCGAGTGGACTCATTCAGGTAATGTCTGACAAAGTAACATTGATGCCTTCTAGAAAGTAAGGACTAGACCTGTCAAAATTTCAAACCAGGAATTTTAGTTATAGTTTATTTCATAATGGCATCTATTCTTGTGGTCTATTCAGCTGCCATGATAGTTGAAACAGTCTATCATTTTAATAGATCTTAAAGGTAGTGAGATTTTGTGAAATTTTTATTTTATTTTTCCTTTCTAGGTTATTTCTCCAAATATAGAAACTTTACAGGCTGCAGTAAACAAAGGTGCAACTTATATTACAAATATTGGCCAGATAGTTGCATCAAAGAGAAAAGCTGATATGGAAGGTAGGTTTTAGAAATTAAATATTGTCTAAAATGAACAGTATTATTGGAAGGAAACTGTCAGAGTTTGTTGCTTCACAGAATAATTTTATAATATTCTGAGGATTGGAGGGGTATGACCTGTCAAAACATTATCCTTTCCAGAAAGCTGTCTAAACAAAACTTTCTGAAATGTCTGCAGTTCTTCTCACAATTCATATGTTTTTAAAAACCATTCTAAAGACTTACCGGCCAGATTTATCAAACTAATTTTTCTTCATTTGTTTCTTCTACTTTATCCCTGAATATTATAATTTACAGAAATTCAAGTCCAATTCTTCCTTCTCAAACCTTAGCACATATGCAGTAATAAATTTTAACTCTTTGTGTTTGAGAATACCATAAAAAAACAAAACAAAACACAGGAATAACACTATGAAAGAAGTAGTTGATGTGGCTGAAACCTCTAAATCAAGCTACCAACCAACTAATCATATATACACTGCCTTGCCATTAATATTTGAACATCACTCCATTGATAGTTGGTCATTTACTACTCAAGTACCACAGGTCAAACGCAACTATAAGTATACTTTCTGTTTCAGAAATTACAATTCACAGTCATACTGCTGTTTCCTTGAAGGCCTACAAGGCCTTCGATGAAACAGCAGTATGATTGTGAATGTAAGATGCTGCGATCAAAGAAGTTAACAGACTTTCAGCATGGAGAAAATAGGGTGCCACACAAGCAGTTGATCCATATGTGACATTTCAAAGGCATTGAAGATCCCTAGGTTGATGATCATTGATGTGATCTGCAAATGGAAGTGGACTGAAACTGTCATGCAACGATATGAAAATCTCCCAAGCTAACAGAACAAGACAGGAATAGTCTGTATGAAATGTAGGTCAATATTGTTGCTACACACATGGGCCCCTCAGTGAGATGATTAGGACACATGTCAACACCAGCACGGTATGTAGGATGTTGCATGATATGGGTTACTGTGATCATGCAGTCATTCACAATCACAAACCACCAATCACTCCAGCTAATGCCGTTTCACTTGGTGTAAGGCCCACTCTTCTTGAACCGTAAACCAATGAAAAGCTGTGCGTTTGAGTGACAATTCACAGTATGTGGTCTCACAGTCTTGCATCATGCCTAGGTGTGACAGATACCCAGATGAAGCTATTGAATGTTGAGGTCTACCTAGATGTCCTGGGCAGTATTGCATTGTAGCAGAATGTTGAGGAAGGCCCATACCTGGGTCAGGGATGTTCCATGTCATTCTGCTTCATTGTGTGGACTAGTTTGAGGACTTCAGCATTAAAAATTTGGACTGGCCAGTCCAGAACACTGACCTCAGTCTTATAGTGTGAACCTCTGGGATGAATTGGATCAATGGGTCCATGTGAGACTAGACTGCTCAAAATACAGAGCTGAACTGGTCGCTGCTCAGAAGGCTGAAGGGTGGAAAATATTGGGGGACATCTACAAAAAAAACTGGTAGAGAGCATTCCTGTAAACTGGAAGTTATCATAAAGGCTAAAGGTTTCAGCACATATTATTAGTTTTCCCGTAAATAAAAGTTATTTGCAAATATGCAATTTTGGATATTAATTTTTGGGTAGCGTATAATAGCAATATATATATATATATATAATAATATAATATATTATTATTATTATTATATATAATAATATAAAATATAATAAGAACATAAAACACATAAATATAATAAAAGAACTGAAAGTAATTAGCATTAACATTAGTAGAGGCATTTGATGCAAGAAAGCAAGCATATGCAGCATCAGCCAAAAAAAAAAACCACTTCCACTTCACCCCTCTGTTCGTTCAAAATACCTGTCCACTGAGCCCTAAACTTATTTCGGCTATCAACTTCCACGACAAGAGATGGAAGTCTGTTCCACCAATTAACCACCCGCTGGCTAAAGGCAAATTTCCACACATCTATCCTACATCTGTCTCTTCTCTATTTGAATTTATGCCATCTCAGGTGATTATTCTGAGCGAGAGGAAGAATCCCATCAGCATTGAGCATGCTCAAACCATTCAAGGCTTTATACACCTCTCTCAGATTACCTCGCTGGTGCCTAGTCTCCAGACACTGTAATTTGCAAAACTTAAGCCTTTCTTCGTAAGAGCGCCCCTTTGTTCCATTCACTAATCTTATTGCCCTTCTCTGTACTCGTTCCAGCAGCTCTACATCTTTCTTGAAATTAGGCCTCCAGACCTGTATACAGTACTCTAGATGTGGCCTGACCATTGCCTTATACAAGGGAATAATCACCTCCTTATCCCTGCTAGAAAAATTGCTATATATCATTGACATTACACCATGAGCTACTCTTGCAGTCCATCTGCACTGCTCAGAAAACTTCATATATGCCTGAACAATTACCCCCAGGTCCTTTTCGTTCTCTACCACTGTCAGTGTAGCACTACAGAGTTGATACGTTGCTCTGGGGTTGCTGTTTCCCATATGTAGTACTTTACATTTGTCAATGTTAAACTTCATTTACCACCTCTCAGCCCATCTGCTCAACCTTTCCAGATCCTGTTGCAGCAGCAGCATAGCGTCAGTAGCGTCCTTAACAACCCTGCCAACCTTTGTATCGTCTGCAAACTTGGACATTAAGCTTGATATACCATCATCATCAATATCATTTATAAATACAGAAAACAATAATGGACCCAACACTGAACCCTGAGGGACTCCACTAATAACATTAGTCCACGATGAGCAGTGTTCATTGATTACCACTCTCTGTCTTCTCCCCCTCAACCACCCCTTTATCCATAGCAGCAATTTGCCTCCAATGCCACACTGCTCCAATTTGTGCAGCAGTCTTCCATGTGCAACAGTATCAAAAGCCTTTCTAAGATCCAAGTATATAATATCAAAGTTATTTCCTGCATCCAGTTCTTTTGTGAATGCAGCATAGTATCCAATCAAATTGGTCAGGCAAGACTTTCCCTTAACAAAACCATGCTGTGTCTGAGATATAACTGAAGTCTTGTCTAGATGTTCCTGCAGTGCTTCTTTAACCAGTGCTTCCATTAATTTTCCAGGAACAGAAGTTAAACTAACAGGTCTATAATTACTTGTGTCGCCCTTTGATCCTCCTTTGTGAATTGGGGTCACATTTGCACATCTCCAGTCCATGAGTACTTCCCCTGAGTCCAAGGAAGCTCTAATAATTATGGCTGAGGGTTTGCTTACTTCCTTTGCTGCCTCCTTTAATATAACTGGATAGATCCCATCCACCCCAGGTGCCTTTCTTGTATTTATCTTCAACAATTTCTCCTCCACTTTACTCTCAGTTATTACAAGATTCTCTAGCTTACTGCTAGAGTTGAATACACCTCTGGCATTCCCCTCGTATGCGCCAATAAAACCCAAATCAAATCAAAATCAAATCAAGCATTCCCCTCGCTGAATAACTCCTCATGTGTGAATGTCGATGCAAAATATTCATTCAGTTTGTTAGCTACCTGAGCAGGATCATCAACAGTTGACCCATCGATATCAAGTGGACCAATCTGATTCATCCCCTTCCTTCTAGAGTTTACATAAGTAAAGAACTCTTTGCTGTTTTTCTTTGCATCCCTTGCCAAAGATTTCTTGTAATCTGCCTTCGCCTGCCTAACCTCCTTTGTAACTTGGTTACAGATCAACTTGTATCTATCATAGGCTTCTGTGTCACGTGTTAATTTGTATGTATCCCATGCATTTTTCTTCTCTGCCATATGTCTCATTAGTTCATCTGACATCCACTTAGGCCTAAACCTTGAACAATATTTCTTATTTGGTATGTAAAGCCTAGTAGCTTCCAAGATAAGTTCTTTGAATGCTTCCCATTTTGAATTTGCTGTTGGTAGCATCATCAGTTGGTCTCACTGTATAGAATTTAAATACTGTCTCAGTCCATCGTAGTCGCCTTTACGAAAGCAATAACCCTTCCCTTTACCCCCTAATGGTAGTTACCTCTTTGAGTAAATCCCACTTCAGCACACTGTGATCACTGCCACCTAGTGGTTCATTTACCTGCAGATTCTTAATGCATGAAGAATCACTACTGATAATCAAATCAAGAGTATTACTCCCTCTAGTTCCTCCCGAACATGCTTATGTAGAAAACAATCATCCAATAAATCCACAAAAGCCTTGCTAGTGTGTGAGTGAGTAACCAGCCTATTACAAGGGAATAATCACCTCCTTATTCCTGCTAGAAAAATTCCTATATATCCTGGCAATACTCGGTTGTCAGAGTCCTGTTAAATGGGCCACACTAATGTGAAAGTGGGGTTTGAAAGAGGCTTTGTGTTGCGCATCACTGGCCCATTAGGAAGCCCTAGTAATATATAATAATAAAAATTAGGAAAAAGAAATAAAGAAATGAAAAAGCATACCTGAATGTAAGTGGCTGCGAAGGCAGTATCCAACAGCACGTCATGTAACTTATAAAAGTATAAAAGCAATATATGAGAGAGAGAGAGAGAGAGAGAAGCATAAAAAGAGCAAAGAAACAAATAAATAACATAGACAAAAGATACATGGTAGGGAAATGTGTGAAAAACATTATTTATAAAAATATTAGATATAGGGAAAATGTAGCCAAAATTAAAACCCAATAAATAATAAATTTAGACCGGTGCCCACTTGATAACGCAGAGCCAAAATAATGTGAAATACAATAAAAGTCCAAAAATCTGGACCACCAGAGAATCCAGACTTTTCGAAAACTCACAAACTTTTTAAATTTAGTGGACTTTCGTGTGTGTGTGCGCGCATGCGTGAGTGCCACAGATGCCCAGCAACAACAAGCGAGCTCACAGTCACCATTTTGAAAAGAGCAATCAAAAGGTGGCAACGCTATAATTTTTCTCCTACTCTTTCCAGTTACCATATATAGCATACATATTTACAAGCCAATAATAATGGCTCATAAAATAGATAAACCTGTGGTGTGAATTGAAAGAAGAACATATTGAAACTGAGTGACAAACTTGCAATAATTAAGAAACTAGAAAGTGGCGTGTGAGCAATGCTGTTTTAATGGAAACATACAGCATTGGAAAGTCTAAAATTTATGATATAAAAAAGGCAAAGAATAAAATTCTAGAATTCATAGCTTCGTCTGAGCCTTACAATAAAATTGCTGAGAGAAAAAGTTTACATCAGCCAAAATTAGAGAATCTCAATAAAGTGTTGTATGAATGGTTTTTGCTAAAATGATCAGAAGACTCGTCATGGTATTAGACAATTAGATATTGCTGGAGAAAGACAGTCGGCTGGTACACAAGCAGCAACAGAATATAGTGCAACATTTGAAAAAATTGTATCTGACTATGACCTTACAGCCAATCAAATTTATAATGCTGATGAAACAGCAGTTTACTGGAAGTGTTTGCCCACAGAAACTTTGGCTGGAAACCAAGAATGAAATGCAACAGGGTTTAAGCTTAATAAGGAAAGAATAACCATTCTTATGTGTGCTAATGCTTCAGGTCAGCATAAAATTAAGCGTTTGGTGATTGGCAAATTTCACCGCCAATGGGCCTTTAAAGGAATTCTGCACTTACCTGTGACCTATAATCCCAAAAGAATGCTTGGATGGACAAAGATATATTTTGCGATTGATTTGTTCATGATTTTGTTCCATCAGTTTGTCAGAACTTGAGAAAATTGGGGAAGCCTGCAAATACAAAGTGTCTGCTACTTCTCGACAGTTGCAGGGCCGACTAGCACGAATCAAAATTAGTGCCTAATTGCAGAAATATTTTTGCATGTTACTTACTTGCTACCAAATGTAATACCATTAATTCAACCAATGGATCAAGGAGTCATTAGGAACTTTAAATGTCGCTATAAAAATGATTTTATGATGAAAATGATGAATAAAAATGTTGACCCTTCAGAATTTCAATGCAGTTTTACAATCAAAGATGCAACATTTTCACTTGAGACTGCATGGAATGCAGTCAAGCCTGTAACTCTTTTAAGAGCATGGCAAAAGTTATGGCTGAACGTGATGTTTGCAGATCTACAATCTGAACAAAATGAAGATTTTGAAGGATTTCACATAAAGCTGAAGGCATCTGAAGTGAAAGAACTGAGAAACTTGAAATTATGTCCCCTAGTTCTAGAATCATTTATAACCGTGAAAATTTTGTCCTCATTCATTTTACTTATGCCTCTCAGAGCATAAACACCCCAATCAGGTCTCCTCTAAGGTGCCTAGTTTCCAAGCTGTGCAGTCCACATATTTGAAGCCTTTCCTCATATGGATGCCAACTTTGCCAATCCCACCAGCCGAGTTACCAGTCTTTGGACCCTTATAGACTATACAATAGACTATAATATCATGTTTTCTAAGTTGTAAGACACCAAAGAGGCTCAGAGTATAGACTATACAATAGACTATAATATCAATTAGTCATGGTATCGTTGATAACTATTCTGTAGTTAATCAACTTTTTATGTTGGATAATAAGTAGTGCTTTTTTGATATGGTAATACAGGTAGGCTGTTAGAAATTGGTTTTCTAGAAGCTTATTGTAGAGATTTCTGATATTGTTAACTACCAATTTTTTGCTATTACATATAGTGGCTATCCATATATATTGAGATAGAATAATATTAGCATGTACCTTTTTGAGATATTAGAATGCCAATGTAAGTTGAATAAATTGAAGTTGAAGGCTTCACATTTATTTTATATGCTGACTGTGGCCTGAGTACTATTAAGATCTATATCTAAATGAAGGTAGTTGGCTGCAAGGTTATTATTATTGGTTTTTTCCAGAGTGAGTTCTGCAGTTTATATATTGGCAAGATCTTGTAGGAAGTTGAGGCAATATATCTACCATTTGCTGTGTATAGTTCATGTCAGAAACAGAGGCCTCATTTCTTGCTGCTTTATCCTTTGATTTTGGTAGCTGGCCCTCGAAAAAGGTGTGAACTCATAGGATATGCAGCATTAAAACACACACACACACACACACACACACACACACACACACACACACACACACACACACACACACACACACACACACACACACACACACACACAGTCTTTCTGGTGCCTCCGTAGCCAGGTGGGAAGGAGCAGCAGTGTGTAACACACGCTTCTTGATTAGACCAGGGTTCGAGCCCATCACCACCAAATACGGAGGATGCGGAAAGATCAGGGAATGATCACCATATATTCTCGGAGCAATATGGCCTTAGTTGCTAATGCTCCTAAAAATGAAATAACAAACAAAACAGTCTTTCTCCACGAGCCATTTTCATGACAGTGTTACTCAGAAGATAACAGCCTTCTCAATCTTCAGATGAATTAATCACAATGTCATACAGACTCATAACCCAACTATACATTAACAGTATTTTCACTCTCTCCATTCTGGAAAAATTTTACAAATCGCTTTACTTTATATTTATATCCGACTGGATTTAAATAATCTCAGCATCTACAAGTGACACCTAGAAAAAAATTCCCCTTCACAATTACAATAATTTTCTTCTTTTTACTTACCAAATCAGAATTACAGTTAACCAATATAATATGTCAAAACCATATCTGATACCAATGGCTGTACCTCACAGAACCTCTCTTCACTCTCTTTGTACTCTTTCATCTCTTGCATTAATTCCCAAGTAAAATTAACCTTAATTTCATATCAGCTAAAGCAATTGATCCCCTTTTTCCTTCTTCCGAAGGTACACCCCTAATAAATAGACTTGTATGAATCATTAGAAATGATTCGTGCAAGTATATTGATTAGGGATGTACTATTCCCAAATTATATGAATTTATTTGTCCAGTCAAAAGATATAGCTGATTCTGCCGAAAGCCTCTTTCTGTTCCTTCTCGTGGTTATTGTAATCTTCTTTCTTAGCTGGAACTCTCTGAGAACATGCACTATTCCAAGGAAAGTCTCTAGCTTCCTGTGTATTGGATATGGTTAGGTTGGCATACTCACATAAGGTTACCTCCATTTTTCTGGTCCGTCGATTTCTGCTGGCTTTTGCGATACTTGCTCCAAAATGTCGTCACTCAGCGAAAGATTTCTGGGCACTCTGTTCTCTTCCAGTTAAGCTTCAATATAACTCATGCCTGTCATTCTTATTCTTAAACTACTCTACCACTGCATTTACCTTGTCCATCTTACGGCAAGGTTTCGTGGTTGACTTCATTTCTTCCGTGTACAGCATACACTCACGGTTGATGCCATTTTTCACAAAAACTTTACTATTTTTTTCTTATCTCCACCACTCCATACTGTATTACTATCTATTTCGACTCTGGTCTCACATTACTTTCCTCTTTTTTTTTTTCCCATCTGAAACTGTTTTTTTCCATAACTCTTTTCTCTGTCACATGTTGCCAATAGAACATCTTGCAATTTATTATTATTTTTTTCTTTTCTTTCCTCTCCTCTCATTTGCCTGCCCTATTTTCTCAAGTTGCACATTACTCTCTCTTTCTGGGACCCGTTTCCCATGGAAATAACAGGTATTTTCTATCTCTGCCACCTGACAGCAAACTTGTCAGTAGGCCCTTTCATGTGCTATTTCAACATGTCCCCACCATCCTCCCACAACTCTAGAACAAAGTTACCCCATTGGAGACTTCTCAGAATACTAGATTTTTACTCTCTTGCAGTGTAGTACATCATGATCTGGATTTGCTTTGTCTCTTTCATCTTATTTGTACTATTTTTCCAATATTGCTTCCCACTTCCTTGTTTGAGGGTCCTCACATTGGACCACTTGGCCCAATGGTTACAATTCTCATGTTTACTACATATGGTTTATTTTCTCAAAGTGCTTATTTCCTTTCTCCTTTTAATGTCATCCCTATTACCTATTCTTTACTGATGGCATTCCCTCAATGACCAAAATAAACATAATTTCCTCCATTCTTTGAAATTACAAGGCTCCACTGATTGCTTCCCCTTATGCAAATCTACTCCTTTCTGCTACCATTTCATATATCCTTCCTTCCCAAAACAATTAAAAATTAAAATATAATTATATAAACATAGCACCAAATTTATGTAAGATTTGGATCTTACAGAGTGCAATGTGCTATCGTCACTGCACTCTGGATAGTATTTCCAGTCAATGGAAGAATATTGTGGTTATAACTAATTATTTTTAGAAACATTGTATATATTGCATATATGTACATATGTATTGTTTATATATATGTTTACTTCATTTTTCTGATATAGTGGTTATAGTTAATTGCTTTTAGAAACATTTTAAAAAATAAAATGCATTGGATATTTTATTCCAGATGTTACAATGAAAGATGAGAAGAGAAAGGAAAGGATTTAAATTTTTTACACTCTCTGTCTGCTTATTTGATTTTAATTATGGATAATTTGGAATTATTACATGTTTAATTAAGAATTATTGCGTTTTTTAAGAGTTAAATGAAAACTAAAGTACCCAAAATAATTAGTCTGTTTAATATGGTTCCTTGCCAACATTCTTTTGCTTTACTTTGAGAGATGAATATAGTAGAGGCTAAAGTTTTCCAAATTATTATAAATTTCATGCTTTCATGCTTATTACTTCAGTGAAGAGTATTTCACATCACTATTTTACTCTTATAAAATAAATCTCTTATTGCCAGCATGCAATTAACAGTAATAGGGTTAAAAAACAGTAGTCTTAATGCTGCATTCAAAGTTGAGCCAGGAAATGATGCATAAACTGTAAAGTGAAAGTGATTATGACAGAAGGCTATTAAAATTATTAAGTTAATCAAATTAATTTTCTGCAGAGAGGTGTAAAAGGGCCTTTTCAGTCAGTCAGTATAGCTCATTGACCATATATATATAGCATTACTATCCATTCATTTCAATGCACATTTCCCAAACAGAACACTCAAGTGGTTTGACTTTGGTTTGTCCCTATTCAAGCAGTTTCTGGTTTTACCAGGAACTGCTTGAATAGGAAAAAACCAAAGTCATGATTACTGATAGTTATAATAATTAAAACTTTAACAGATCTGTATGTATGTATTGTACTGTTCTGTGCCACCTTAATATCAGCCTCTCAAAACAAGATTACTTTTAATTGTTAATATGTCTTTTTAATATTTCATAGCATCTGGTTATAAACAAGTGGAGGACAAAACAGGAGTTAAGCAAGAAGATCCTTTCTATGCCCGTATTATAGATTATCCAGATATTGGGAGATTAAAGAATTCACTTAGTACTGCTATCACTAATTCACATTCTGACATTCAAAAAGTACTGGATTCTTTCAAGAAACATGAAGAATTATGGGAAAAAAATAAAGATGATAAAATTCTGGTATTTGAAAAAAAATATAAAAATATGTGTATATTTTTAATCGGTTAATAATTTGATTATAATTTAATATTGGTACATTGTAATATCTAGAAAATACCAGGTGTTTCCAAAGTTCCAATATCACTCACTCACTCACTCACTCACTCACACACACACACACACACACACACACACACACACACACACACACACACACACACACACACACACACACACACACACACACACACACACACACACACACAATAAATGTTGTTTGGGCTCTGTTAGAGCCATGTGAAAAAAAAAACTGTATTCCTTATCCATTTATCTCCATGCCTTAATTGAAAGTATTCTGCATGAAAGTTGAAAATTTAGTTTATTTTAGGTTGCTAAAAGTATATCCATCTGAAATAAGCTATCAGCCTTAAATCAGTTGATTTAAGCCTTTTGTACCCTTAAAAGATGATATCTGCTCTGCAATGTCTTCAACTTTTGTTACTGGTAAAAGTTGAAAAGAGATCCTATTTCATATCCTATTTCAGGATATGAAATAGGATATGTCAAATGTTGAAGACATATGCTATGTCACTTATGCTTTTTTTCACGATGTATTTCCTGCTTCCCTGACATTATAGTCACCAACAATGCTTTTCTAGTGTGGTGTCTCCTATGGACATTCTGCCCTGGGATTTGCTGCTCTGCTGCCTGATGCTCAGGTATGAGCCCTAGCATTGAGTTGGGCAGCTGAGAGCTTGATGGGCCCACCATTTTAATACCTTCAAGGGTATTCACCCTACTCTTCGAGCTGTCATAAAGGCCCATCACAGCACTGAGTTGGCACCTCATTTCTCCACACTCTCTTCACCAAGCACACACAAAGACATTCCTCTTGGCTATATGTTGTTGTTGTTGTTATTATTTGGTTTTTAGGAGCATTAGCAACTAAGGCCATATTGCTCCGGGATATGCGGTGGTCATTCCCTGAATGACCTTTCCGCATCCTCCGTATTTGGTGGTGACGGGCTCGAACCCCGGTCTAATCAAGAAGCGTGTGCTACGCACTGCTGCTCCTTCCCACCTGGCTACGGAGGCTTGGCTATATCCTGTCCTCTTCCAGAAAAGTCCTCACACATTGTACAAACAGTACATTTCTTCAGTCCATAATTTGTAGGAGAATTGCCCCCTTCAGTTCTCCCCCAAGCCACAGCACTCCTGCTGCTTTTAACCTGTTGTTGTTGTTGTGGTGGTGTTTTCTGGTGCAAGGGTGACTCAGGCCATATTGCGACTCTCATATCAATTGATCTTACATATAAGAAGCAAATCTTGTTCTTTGCCTATGATTCTCTTGATAGCCTGTTGTTTTGCTGCTCTAGCATGGGACATTATTTCTGTTTAAATTCAATATAATTAAGAATACTAACTAATATACTTAAATGCATTAATAACACTGCTCTACCTGACTAGGTATGCAGCAATAATATGTACTAGCCTATCAGGTGTACATTTTATGTATTATGCTCTCAAGTTTAAGTCATATATGTGTTATGCTTTATTGTTAAGTTTGTAAAGTTATAAGTTAATTATAATAGATAATAAAATTATCTAATACCAACCTATGTGATTTGAACTATCAAGATACCTATTTATTACAATTAAAACTATAGAATTTAGAATTCCTTACCACACACTATAGTATAAGTTACAAGATATGATATTCACACCAAATCGTCAATACAAAGGTTCTATTTACATTAATTTGTAACTTACAAAATCTGTAGCTAAATTTGAAAATAAGCTAATGAACATGATGAAGACTGTTTACTGAAGACAATTTGTTATGTTAAATCAAAAAAAATGACAAAATTTTCCAGAAAACTTATTGTTCCCAGGAGCTTGAAATTCTTTGTATGCACAGGTTGTAGCCTCGAAGCAGTTTTGGATTCCTGATGAAAGAACAAAATCATCCTTGCTTTTCCAAAGCCAGAAAAGAATCCTAAAATTCAAAGTATTGTCCTATTACTCTAATAAGATATTTTGTACAAGAACCTGGAAAGATTGATCAATGTTAGTCTAGTGTGGTATTTAGAAATAAATGGCCTCATTTTCCAGGAATGTTCTTTCTGAAGAAACGTGGCCACTTTGGACCATTAATTGGACTCAAAACATGGATTTGTGATGCTTTTTTAAAATTCATTCATTCATCTGGTGTCAGCTTAATTTTGATTTTGATAAAGCATATGACACAACCTGGTGATTTGACATATTACAAGAGCTCTATAACTTTTGTCTTAAGGGTCACATTCCTGTTTTTATCAAAAACATTCTATCTAATGATGTATTTAAGGTTTGGTAGGATTCACACGCTCTTCAGAGTTTTTCCAAGAACAAGGAATTCCACAAGGATCCATTATAAGTGTTACACTTTTTTGATCTCAAAATAAATTCTATCACACAACAACTTCCAACTGTAAATAATGCACTTTACTTTGATAACTTTACCATATTTATAAATATATGTAAACATATATATATATATATATATATATATATATATATATATATATATATATATATATATATATATATATATATATATATATATATTATTCTTTTTTAATATGATAATTCATGTTGTATTTTATTTTTAATATGCTTTTATAGTAGTTTTACTTAATTTATTTCTATCTCTAGCTTTTTCTGTTGTCCCAGTAGCTGTTTTAGCAATGCATGGGTACGAACAGAGTACATATTGTTATTTTTTTTGTATTATCATTCTATTGTGATTTATTCCGTCTTTGTTCATTTTCTTAATTACAGGTATTTTCTACACATAGGTATTATAGTCAATACATTACTGGTCTTTAAGCTAGCCTAATCTCGGTTATCTTAATTTCCCATGGCCTATACATTCAGGATTTTTCAATTTGTTACGTATTGCTAAAAAAAGTCATATCAATTATTGATGAAAAACTGTAGCAATACTATTTTAAAACAATATGATATAATATTAAACATATTTATACGTTTTTGTATTACATCTTTATACATTTTATACATTTTTGTATTACATCACATGGACGTCAATCCCCTACTTCATCGGGGGCTTTGAGCGGATTGACGGTCCATTCGATGTAATTCATTTCTTACTTACCCGTTTCTGTTTGCATCTATCACAGCTTTGCTATTTTATCTAATTACTAAATTCTAAGTTTCTATTTTTAATTTTTTGGTCCCATGTTTATCTTAATTGTTATTAGTTAAATCGGTATTATTTATTATAAATTTTTTATGAACCAAATTAATTCCCCATAATTTCTACAGCAACTGTGATAGAATACACAAAGCCCAACGGGTAAGTTTATTTAATATATTGCAATAACATTACTTACTTACTTGATGTGTTTCAATGGAGGTCGTAGGTTCGAAGAGTCGAAAAAGGGAAGTTTCCCGCCCTTAACTTGTTTTAAGGATGGCTATTTTTATTGCGCAGTCGCATTGACTTTTCAATTTGTTACTTCCATTAGGTTTCACGTTTCACTTCCATTAGGTTGTGTGCCGATGGTGTATTGGCCGAAGTCCCCGATCTTCAGGCCAATGTCTATTATGGTGGTTTTGTAGTTGGATTTCGATGAATTTACTTAGTTGTGTATTTACATAATTTTTACATTTATTTTTATTTTTACATTTATTTTATGCCTTACCTCGGACAGTGCCGGTACCGCTTTTCCAAGGCGTAACAGCACTTGATTGTCCAGAGGCAAAGCTATATACATATATACAGCCTCTTACAATGGGTGTGGGGGGGGGGGTGAATTTTGGCAATAGGTCGTAGTGCAGTCAGGCGACAAGCCTCGCCTGAGTGCAATAAACCTAATAAATAAGGGGATACTCTTCTGAGCAAATACTATTATATTTTTAGCTGGCTTTTGATAAATGCATGTGGGTCTATATTGGGATGGTGTTTTCTACTATTTGCGTATATGGCAGTTTTTATTTGATATCTACTGTATTGTTTGGGAATTTTGTTTCTATCCAGCGTTATAATGAGTTTTTTAATAGCTATAATTACGTTATTTATATTGTTGCATATTTGTAATAGTCTGTTTGTCTGATTTCTTATGGTATTACCATGTACATGCTTTGCTATGTTACTTTCCCAGTGTGTGAGTTTTATTGTTTCGAACATAAAATGGTCTCTTTTATCATAGTGATTTGTATATATTTTGTCTGGGTGGATGGCAATTTCGCTGTCTAAGTAGACAGCTTTTTGGTTGTTGTCCGGATTTGTACATTCAATTTTAAGATCTGCTGGGTAATTGTTCTTTGCTACATTTATAAAGTTGTCATGGTTGAACACAATTACGTCATCTATATATCTATAGAATTTTATATCGTCCGTAATGTTACTTTCATAATAGTGCAGATAGAGGTTAGCTATGGCGCAAGAACTGCTGGATCCCATAGCTATACCCCTGCATTGTATATACGCTTTGTCTCCCATTAGAATGTAGTTCCCTTTTACACTGTTTTTAGTAAGGTCATTCCAATATTGTTTTTTGCATTGTAGTATGCTGTGATATTTTTGGTAATATATCTGTAGTACTTCCATTAGGTTGTCGTGTGCTATGCTTGTAAAGAGGTTTTTGAAGTCGTACATGTTTATACTTTTAATATTATTGTTTTGTTTTTTAATAACATCCAAATATTCTTTGTTGTTGTTGATAATTCTGGTGTTTTTAATTTCTTTGGTGATGTTTTTTAATTTGTCTTCCATGATCTTACTGGTATACTTGATATAGCTGTTTTTGCCTGAGGTAATGAATCTTTTTCCCGTAGGAATCTTGTGATATTTTGGAATCCAATATATGTAGGGGTATTGTATCTTGTCTATTTTAATTTTAAGCTTTTTATGCATAGCCAATACTTTTTTGCTGATGCTGTTTGGATTGGAGTCTATGTACTTGTATGTTTCATTGTCATTCAATTCCTCTTTGATGGCTTCTATGTAGAATCTTTTGCAAATGATACTGAAATTATTGTTTGCTTTGTCGGTTCGAGTGATAACAAATTTGTTTTGTATTTCTTTGATTTTATTGTAGATATTTTTTAAATTTAGTTGATTGTTATTTATATGATGTTTTTTTATGTTTTCCTTGAAACGGTCTAGTATGTTTTCAGTATTGGCGTTTATCCAACATTGGAATGATTCTATGGGTTCATTGTTTTTGTATGCGATTTTGAATGCAAATTGTAACAGATCTGTGTATATTGATTTTTTAATGTTTTCCAATCTAATTGGGGTGTTGGGTCTGAATTTTGTACCCTTTTTCATTGTTTCTCTTAGTGTTTTGTCTTCGATGATATTGAGGTCTCCTGTTACTATATGATTGTAATGTGTATTGATGAATTTTTTATATCTACTTTCCTGGCAGTGACAAGGTTGTTCTCCTTCATTCATATTATTAATGGTGTTTTTGTAATTGCAGATGGTTAGTCCTATTGGCTTGGTGTATCTGTATCTAATATTTATTTGTGTGTTTTTGATGGGTAGGTAACATTTGTTATTATTTATGATATTACTTATATTAACTGTGTCGTATAAACGGTTTTGGTATTTAATTATGCAGCACTCTTTTTTATTGCGTTCGTTAAAATTTATGCCTATTCTGAATTTAAATATATCTTCAAGTATATTGTTGAGGTGTATATTCTGTGTCTTTTGCCTTTGGTAGATTTTGTTAAGTGCTTTAAGTTTGCTTATTTTAATAGAGAAAAGTATGTTGTGTATATTTTTGATGTTTATGGGGTTTGTGTCCCATTCTGTTAATAGTTTTTCGAAATCATTTATATTTATTGGTATTTTGCTGTTGTTTTTGTTGTATTCCTGTAATTTTCCGTTTTTAATCCCGTTATATTGCCAGTTTTTGCTGATCTGGAAGATGTTGTAAGTACATGTTTCTGGGCTGGTGAATGCGAAGTTCCTTCCATTGAATCGATTGTTTAATCCATAGGGATATAGGAATTTATATAAAAGAATGAACATATCTTCCATGATTCCTCTTTGTGTGTTGTTATCGATGATGGTTAGAATGGCAATGGATACTTTGGCGAAGTCATGCTTTTTGAAGTGTCTATATTCGATTTCGTTATTGTATTTGTCTGTCCTGTTTTGAGCGTCTATTGCAGCATTTTCATCAAATCTGTTTATTTGTGATCTGTGAAGGTTCATACGAAGGTGGAGCTCTGCACTTGGTTGTCCGATGTATTGTATCCCACATATCCCGCATGTAATTAGGTAGATTACATTTTTGGTGTGACAGAATGTTGGTGCTTCTTCAGAATTTAGATGGTGTCTGTGCATGTAGGGACAGGTTTTACAGAGTTTGCTATTGCATTTTTTGAAATTGAGTTGTTTCATGTGTAGCCCGATATTTTCATTGTTTATACGTTTTTGGTTATTTGCTTCTTTACTCCCATGTGGTGTGACGGCATTGTATGCTAAGTGATCATTGCTATGAAGAGATGGGTCCCGCATGGACATATTCGGTCCCGGGGTGCCATTTATGCTGTGATACCCGTACAGCATGTTATTCTTATTTGTATTAGCTTCCATGTTGTTATTTATTGTGCATTTTGTGATTAATGCATTTTGTTATTAATTTAAGGCCCTTTATGTATGTCCGGTAATACCCCTGGGTAGGAATTTTTTAAAATGGTTCTTTTCGTATTTTATTTTTAATATGCTATTATAATAGTTTATATAATTTCTTTCTTTCTAGCTTTTTCTGTTGTCCCAGTAGCTGTTTTAGCAGTGATTGGGTACAAACAGAGTACTTAATATTATTCTTTTTTAATATGATAATTCATGTTGTATTTTATTTTTAATATGCTTTTATAGTAGTTTTACTTAATTTATTTCTATCTCTAGCTTTTTCTGTTGTCCCAGTAGCTGTTTTAGCAATGCATGGGTACGAACAGAGTACATATTGTTATTCTTTTTGTATTATCATTCTATTGTGGTTTATTCCGTCTTTGTTCATTTTCTTAATTACAGGTATTTTCTACACATAGGTATTATAGTCAATACATTACTGGTCTTTAAGCTAGCCTAATCTCGGTTATCTTAATTTCCCATGGCTATACATTCAGGATTTTTCAATTTGTTATGTATTGCTAAAAAAAGTCATATCAATTATTGATGAAAAACTGTAGCAATACTATTTTAAAACAATATGATATAATATTAAACATATTTATACGTTTTTGTATTACATCTTTATACATTTTATACATTTTTGTATTACATTACATGGACGTCAATCCCCTACTTCATCGGGGGCTTTGAGCGGATTGACGGTCCATTCGATGTAATGCATTTCTTACGTACCCGTTTCTGTTTGCATCTATCACAGCTTTGCTATTTTATCTAATTACTAAATTCTAAGTTTCTATTTTTAATTTTTTGGTCCCATGTTTATCTTAATTGTTATTAGTTAAATCGGTATTATTTATTATAAATTTTTTATGAACCAAATTAATTCCCCATAATTTCTACAGCAACTGTGATAGAATACACAAAGCCCAACGGGTAAGTTTATTTAATATATTGCAATAACATTACTTACTTACTTGATGTGTTTCAATGGAGGTCGTAGGTTCGAAGAGTCGAAAAAGGGAAGTTTCCCGCCCTTAACTTGTTTTAAGGATGGCTATTTTTATTGCGCAGTCGCATTGACTTTTCAATTTGTTACTTCCATTAGGTTTCACGTTTCACTTCCATTAGGTTGTGTGCCGATGGTGTATTGGCCGAAGTCCCTGATCTTCAGGCCAATGTCTATTATGGTGGTTTTGTAGTTGGATTTCGATGAATTTACTTAGTTGTGTATTTACATAATTTTTACATTTATTTTTATTTTTACATATATTTTATGCCTTACCTCGGACAGTGCCGGTACTGCTTTTCCAAGGCGTAACAGCACTTGATTGTCCAGAGGCAAAGCTATATACATATATACAGCCTCTTACAATGGGTGTGTGGGGGGGGGTGAATTTTGGCAATAGGTCGTAGTGCAGTCAGGCGACGAGCCTCGCCTGAGTGCAATAAACCTAATAAATAAGGGGATACTCTTCTGAGCAAATACTATTATATTTTTAGCTGGCTTTTGATAAATGCATGTGGGTCTATATTGGGATGGTGTTTTCTACTATTTGCGTATATGGCAGTTTTTATTTGATATCTACTGTATTGTTTGGGAATTTTGTTTCTGTCCAGCGTTATAATGAGTTTTTTAATAGCTATAATTAGTTATTTATATTGTTGCATATTTGTAATAGTCTGTTTGTCTGATTTCTTATGGTATTACCATGTACATGCTTTGCTATGTTACTTTCCCAGTGTGTGAGTTTTATTGTTTCGAAATTAAAATGGTCTCTTTTATCATAGTGATTTGTATATATTTTGTCTGGGTGGATGGCAATTTCGCTGTCTAAGTAGACAGCTTTTTGGTTGTTGTCCGGATTTGTACATTCAATTTTAAGGTCTGCTGGGTAATTGTTCTTTGCTACATTTATAAAGTTGTCATGGTTGAACACAACAGAATGATAATACAAAAAGAATAACTATATATATATATATATATATATATATATATTATTCTTTTGTAATATGATAATTCATGTTGTATTTTTATTTTTAATATGCTTTTATAGTAGTTTTACTTAATTTATTTCTATCTCTAGCTTTTACTAGCTTTTACTGTTGTCCCAGTAGCTGTTTTAGCAATGCATGGGTACGAACAGAGTACATATTGTTGTTTCTTTTTGTATTATCATTCTATTGTGGTTTATTCCGTCTTTGTTCATTTTCTTAATTACAGGTATTTTCTACACATAGGTATTATAGTTAATACATTACAGGTCTTTAAGCTAGCCTAATCTCGGTTATCTTAATTTCCCATGGCCTATACATTCAGGATTTTTCAACTTGTTACGCATTGCTAAAAATTATATCAATTATTGATGAAAAACTGTAGCAATACTATTTTAAAACAATATTATATAATATTAAACATATTTATACATTTTTGTATTACATCTTTATACATTTTTGTATTACATCACATGGACGTCAGTCCCCTACTTCATCGGGGGCTTTGAGCGGATTGACGGTCCATTCGATGTAATGCATTTCTTACTTACCCGTTTCTGTTTGCATCTATCACAGCTTTGCTATTTTTTCAAATTACTAAATTCTAAGTTTCTATTTAAAATTTTTTTTGGTCCCAGGTTTATCTTAATTGTTATTAGTTAAATCAGTGCTATTTATTATAAATATATTATGAACCAAATTAATTCCCCATAATTTCTACTGCAACTGTGATAGAATACACAAAGTCCTACGGGTAAGTTTATTTAATATATTGCAATAACATTACTTACTTGATGTGTTTCAATGTAGGTCGTAGAGTCGAAAAAGGGAAGTTTCCCGCCCTTTACTTGTTTTAAAGATGGCTATTTTTATTGCGCAGTCGCGTTGACGTTTCAATGTGTTACTTCCATTAGGTTTCACGTTTCACTTCCAATAGGTTGTGTGCCGATGGTGTATTGGCCGAAGTCCCCGATCTTCAGGCCAATGTCTTTTATGGTGGTTTTGTAGCTGAATTTCGATGAATTTACTTAGCTGTGTATTTACATATTTTTACATTTATTTTATTTTATGCCTTACCTCGGACAGTGCCGGTACCGCTTTTCCAAGGCGTAACAGCACTTAATTGTCCGGAGGCAAAGCTATATACATATTTACAGCCTCTTACAATGGGTGTGGGTGGGGGTGAATTTTGGCAATAGGTCGTAGTGCAGTCAGGCGACGAGCCTCGCCTGAGTGCAATAAACCTAATAAATAAGGGGCTACTCTTCTGAGCAAATACTATTATATTTTTAGCTGGCTTTTGATAAATGCATGTGGGTCTACATTGGGATGGTGTTTTCTACTATTTGCGTATATGGCAGTTTTTATGTGATATCTACTGTATTGTTTGGGAATTTTGTTTCTATCCAGCGTTATAATGAGTTTTTTAATAGCTATAATTACGTTATTTATATTGTTGCATATTTGTAATAGTCTGTTTGTCTGATTTCTTATGGTATTACCATGTACATGCTTTGCTATGTTACTTTCCCAGTGTGTGAGTTTTATTGTTTCGAAATTAAAGTGGTCTCTTTTATCATAGTGATTTGTATATATTTTGTCTGGGTGGATGGCAATTTCGCTGTCTAAGTAGGCAGCTTTTTGGTTGTTATCCGGATTTGTACATTCTATCTTAAGGTCTGCTGGGTAATTTTTCTTTGCTACATTGATAAAGCTGTCATGGTTAAACACAATTACGTCATCTATATATCTATAGAATTTTATATCGTCCGTAATGTTACTTTCATAATAGTGCAGATAGAGGTTAGCCAAGGCGCAAGAACTGCTGGATCCCATAGCTATACCCCTACATTGTATATACGCTTTGCCTCCCATTAAAATGTAGTTCCCTTTTACACTGATTTTAGTAATAAATTTTTTTATAAATTATTTAGTAATAAATGAACCTAATAAATTTTATTTATTAGGTTTATTGCACTCAGGCGAGGCTCGTCGCCTGACTGCACTACGACCTATTGCCAAAATTCACCCCCACCCACACCCATTGTAAGAGGCTGTAAATATGTATATAGCTTTGCCTCCGGACGGTACCGCTTTTCCTTACGCCTTGGAAAAGCGGGTACCGGCACTGTCCGAGGTAAGGCATAAAATAAAATAAATGTAAAAATATGTAAATACACAGCTAAGTAAATTCATCGAAATTCAGCTACAAAACCACCATAAAAGACATTGGCCTGAAGATCGGGGACTTCGGCCAATACACCATCGGCACACAACCTATTGGAAGTGAAACGTGAAACCTAATGGAAGTAACACATTGAAACGTCAACGCGACTGCGCAATAAAAATAGCCATCTTTAAAACAAGTTAAGGGCGGGAAACTTCCCTTTTTCGACTCTACGACCTACATTGAAACACATCAAGTAAGTAATGTTATTGCAATATATTAAATAAACTTACCCGTAGGGCTTTGTGTATTCTATCACAGTTGCTGTAGAAATTATGGGGAATTAATTTGGTTCATAATATATTTATAATAAATAGCACTGATTTAACTAATAACAATTAAGATAAACCTGGGACCAAAAAAAATTTTAAATAGAAACTTAGAATTTAGTAATTTGAAAAAATAGCAAAGCTGTGATAGATGCAAACAGAAACGGGTAAGTAAGAAATGCATTACATCGAATGGACCATCAATCCTCTCAAAGCCCCCGATGAAGTAGGGGATTGACGTCCATGTGATGTAATACAAAAATGTATAAAGATGTAATACGAAAATATATAAATATGTTTAATATTATATAATATTGTTTTAAAATAGTATTGCTACAGTTTTTCATCAATAATTGATATAATTTTTAGCAATGCGTAACAAGTTGAAAAATCCTGAATGTATAGGCCATGGGAAATTAAGATAACCGAGATTAGGCTAGCTTAAAGACCTGTAATGTATTAACTATAATACCTATGTGTAGAAAATACCTGTAATTAAGAAAATGAACAAAGACGGAATAAACCACAATAGAATGATAATACAAAAAGAAACAACTATATATATATATATATAACTGCAAAAATAAAGAATGAAAGAGATGACTGCAAACGTAAGTGGCTGCCTAAACAATATCCATAATATATTGAGGCAGTATAAAAATTAAAACATATATAGATATAGGATAAACAAAGTAAAGAGAAAAAAAAAATATCTATATCTGTTTTTTTTTTTTATGGTTGATTTATCACAGTGGTTTTCAACCTTATTTTAATAACGGCACCCCTAGGTAATTTATTTTATTTTGCGGCACCTTTACTGAATTTTCTGCCTGTTAGATCTGACTCTCTCTCTCTCTCTCTCTCTCTCTCTCTCTCTCTCTCTCTCTCTCTCTCTCTCTCTCTCTGTATTATATATATATATAATAAATATATATATGTTATATGATATTTATTACAATAATTTAATTATAAAAATTACATTTCATAATACAAATTATATATATACAGTATATAATTTTATTCTTTATATAGAGGTACTAAGTAAATATCAATTATAGATCATCACAAAATTAAAAATATACTGTACACTTTTTATAATGAAATAAACATAAATTTAAAAAATAATAGTAAGTTTAAGTAACTGAAACCTAAATTACGTGGCACCCCTGGAATGTTCTTGCGGCACCCTGGTTGAAAACCACTGGTTTATCATATCATTTTAGTGATATTTCACACTCTTTTTGGCCTTGGCATGGGTCAGATAGCAGCAGTCATATTTTCCAAAATTTTTAGATACATATTCCTTCCATTCTACTTCTGTCTTCATTATTTATTTGTTTCTTGTTTATTTTACAGTTGTTTTGTTCATATTGCCTTTACACACACACACACACACACACACACACACACACACACACACACACACACACACACACACACACACACACACACACACACACACACACACACACACACACACACACACACGTGTTATAGGGTTATTCAAAATGCTGTAACCAAAATAGTAAGCATTAATTTATCATTGACAACTATTTGATTCTGATCTACAAAAGGAGTAACTAGACATTCCCAGATGTTCAATATTTGTTAGCATATTAGCTTTCAGTCAGTAATCAGTAGTGCATTGTTTATAACAAAGATGGCACCATCATTTTTCTAGGCACAGCACACGTTCATAATGGAACATCCACAATCTCCAGATTTTTATCTTTCAGATAACTTAAAAGAAGTGATATATATTAACAACCTTCACATATTGGAAGAGTCATTATTAAATCAGAAATTTTCAAACTCTGTGTCAAGTGTTGTCAAAGAAAAGAGTGATAAGATTGAGAAGTTGGTAAAAAGAATTTCTGCTTACATTTGGGGAGGAGGAAGCGTTCAACAATTTTTATGTTATACAAATTATATTTATAATAAATGAAATAAGACTGAATTTTATTCTTTTGTGGATTGCATATCATTTATATCATTCTGTACCATTATAATTAGTTACATTTTCAAGTTTATTTCAATTTTCCTTGAAATGAACTTCAAATTAAATTTTTTTTTTTTTTTTGAAACTTTCAGAAATTTAAAATTTCAGAGTTACTCACTCATTCCCACATTTCTTATTATATGTTATGTAATATAAACTTCATATGGCAAATACATGATTAAGCATGAATTTTCAAGGCAAAAAATAAAGTTGATGTATGATACATGAAACTGTACATTTTGTGTAGAATTACTGAAATAATTTAAAAAATTAGTTGAGATCATGTGCTCTATTATAAAACATTGTGGTATAGTCTCAGACCTTCTATTTTTGTTAGGAAATTTAGAAAATATAGTTTTTTTTTTTTTTTTTTTAGGAGCATTAGCAACTAAGGCCATATTGCTCCGGGATATGCGGTGGTCATTCCCTGACCTTTCTGCATCCTCCATATTTGGTGGTGACGGGCTCGAACCCCGGTCTAATCAAGAAGCGTGTGCTATGCACTGCTGCTCCTTCCCACCTGGCTACGGAGGCGCCAAGAGAGAAAATATAGTGGAAGTTAGTTTTTTTCAAATGCTTAGCTTCCCATCAATAAGATGCCAATCAGCAATGAAACAGCCAATGGGAAGTAGAGAAAATCTTCACAGATTGGAGAGTAATCATCAGTTTATAACCCTTCTGGGTAATTTGTAGTGTTCTTATGTTTTTAGTGAGTCTTGGAGTTTGTGGTTTACATACAACATGCTCGATTACTGGTGTATACCCTTGTGGTAGGAAGGAATGATGGAATGTAAACAGTTTTTCAATTTTGTAATAGTGTGCATGTGTGTGTGTGCACAGGAGGGGGGGGGCGAGAGATTTGATTACTTAATATAGTTTAATGCACAGTTTATAGTTTTATTATTTTCTTAAGTAACCTATACATTTTAAAGTAGTTTACTTCACTTTCAGGAATTTATGGCTAGTGAGCCTCTTTTAGCAGAAGTAGATGATAAACTGAAGTATTATGGAGATATAGAAAAGATCATTGCTGCTTATCCATCATCTCACTCTGCCAGGGCCATTGAACTTTTAACTGGTAATTCAGCCTGTTACTTTCCTTTTAAATAGATTATCATATTTGCAAGACAATGCACTTTTTATTTCCTGGAAAATATTGTCTAAATTGCTCCTGTGACTTGTGGTCCCAAAGCTACATATACTAGGTGCATGCAATGATTTAGATCAGAATATATATCACAGGAGTGACGAAATGCTACATGCTTGCCTAATGAAGTACTTATTATGGTGCCCCTACTGATGTGAGAAAATATAATGTAAAAATTTAGAAATGAATTCAATTCACAGTTTAAATTCTCTTTTATTGCTAAAAATAATAACCCAGATTTCGGCATGTATGAACCCATGGTTTATAATTGCCACTTTTTAGCTTTAATTTTTTGCATGTCAGCCATTAGTGAAATCCTTATGACATCAATTGTCTTAGGATAAATGTTTATTTGTTAACCTATATTAAATTTATTTTATCATAAGTGCTTGTCTTATGTAGTATTTCCTTTAAATGGTTAGCAGAAACATTTGGTGGGGATCACCAAATGTTTTTTGGTATCAGTAGTGGCGGTTTTGATTCCAGTAGCTTATGGATATGCTTAATGAAAGCTACATATACAACAAGAAGCAGCAAAATCAGTCTAAATTACTGGTATTAGTAATCATTTGATTGACCTTATTTGTGGCCCTTGAGAATCAGTACTTGCTTCTATAAATCACTGAGTCACCAGTGGAGGGAGAGTGAAACTTTAGCCACTCCCATTTCTTTGTGTTTTTGTGCAGTATAGAATGACAAAATGGCTAAAAGTAGAAAAAATTTTTGTACACTATTGACTTCAAAGTAAAAGTGCCTGATTATGCCAAAGAACATGGAAATAGAGTGACAGAAAGGCATTTCGTTACTTCTCCAACCGAAAAACTTACATTTTTACTTGTGAATTTGTATTTCGGATATATGCAATAAAATATTTTTCCCACAATTCTCCTAAAATCTGGCTATGTCCTGTCTTCTGGCAAATATGATAAGTATAGATTATTATTTAATGGCATTGATATTACTTTTATTACAATCTGCTGAAGTTATTACAAGATTATGGTTAAGCCTAATTCTTAAAGTAGTGTGTGTGTGTGTGTGTGTGTAGTATGAACACAGAATAGCAGGGAATTGAGAAACATGGAAAACCTGCCAAGTAAACAACTGTAGGATATCTAGCATGGTCAGGCGGCTTGCAATATTGTTGTTACTGAGTTAAAACTTAAAATCACAAGTAGCATTAGAATTTTGATATTACAGGAAGGCCTCGCATAACGCGAGTTCGATTAACACGAATTTCAGTTAATGCTATTTGAAAAATTATACCACTTTTCACTTTACACAGTGCAAATTTCCAGTTAATGCAATCATTTTTTTTTTTATGCGATAGTATAAAAAGATTTGAATCATGCGTTAAGCTTACCGCAAGTAGTATGGTCAATAAACAAAACGTTTGCCTGCTGCCCGCCTCGGTGTGTTCCATCGGAAGAAGACGTGTTACTTGTTTGTATCCTGCTAATAAAGTCAATGCACACTTGCATAAAAATTCAAATTTTTAAATGAGCCAGATGAAAATGTTACCGTGAAGGAGATAACGGTAAAAGAATTAGATGAAATCTTTCATATCGCATAGAACCTCAAACAAAAGGTTTGAGGTTCTCTGAAATATTTATTTCGCCAGGGCCCAGAGAAGATTGTTGTTGGCTATTGGAAATTGATTGATGAAAAGAGAAAGCCAACACTGTTCAAATATTTCCGCAACAGTCATTTCTTCATTGTGTATTTTATGTCAGAGGTTCCCAAACTGTCTCGGTTCGCGGCACTCTTAGTGTCTCAGTAAATTTTTCAAGGTGCACTCAGACCAAAAGAAATACCTAACAGTTCCGCTTAGTTGTTAGGTCCAAACAACTTAATAAAAAATGTTGAAACTGTGAACTACCTCGAGCTAGTAGTTCGCGCGGTGTCCGACAGATGTCGAGTATCGCTGTGTTTCCCTCGAAAATTTAAAATATTCTGCGGCGTGCAGTTTGGGAACCGCTGTTTTATGCAATAAATATTTAATTCTATAATTATTTTCATTATCTTTTACATTGTATACAGTTAAAAAGTTATTTAAACGGTATTTTTAAAATTCTTTATGGACATTCCAGAAGGTCAAGGACAAATTATAATTTTTCCTATTGGTTATTATATTCGATTAACGCGTTTCCATTTTGCGCGATGCGCTCGCGGGATGAATTAATCACGTTAATCGAGGCCCTCCTGTATTATCAGATAACTATTATAGTATCCCCTTTCTACTTCTTATTGGCATCTTTAATTGTTTGATTTTAGTGGTCTGTAAAAGCCTTAGTCATATCTCTAATGCCAGGAATTTGGCTATAAAACATAACTGTAGATGTTTAGATATGTGATAAGATGGACTCTATGTATCCAAGTTGATAAACCTTTCAGCTAACAACTTAAATTTGCTTTGGGTTCTACCTTTGCTCGACAAAAATTTTTCAAGGGATTTTTCCAAAACTTGCATACCATATCTCTGAATTGCATCTGAATATCAGATTCACTAATTTTTGCAAGATCTCAGACAAACTCAAAATGAACTATCAGAAAGTTTTTTTTTTTTGAGATAGTAATATATTCCCGTGAAAACTTGAACAACAAACTGTTGCTTCATGCCATTCAGCTTAGGTTCATACTTTTGGTTCAAATTGTAAATCATCATATCATGCATTTCTTATTCAAGGAATACATAACATGATTTACAGTTTATTGTATGACATTAAGATGATGACTCTTATCATCCAGTCTAATATCACAACTTTACTTTTAGGTGGATTAAAGTGGTGTAACCAATGTTTAGTCTCCAGAACAAAGCTCCAGCTGTCCCCATTTTTCATTAGGCAGTTATGAGTGATGTCTTTTGAGGTTATGTTGGGCATCATGTTGGGATCCAATATTCCTTATATTTTTGCAGGCTGGCTGCAAGATAGTCTAACAGATTAAACCTATTGTTAACTCTCTAGGAGGCATCTAGATCAGCTAGTGTTATAAGCTTGCTATCTCTACTATACCAGCAGTGACCAGAGGGAGTTCATGTAATGTGCATGTGGGATGCATTGTCAAGGTCGGTCATGTTATACCAAGAAGTTGGGTATATTCTTTCTGTGTGTGTGCGTGCCATATCCAAAGATTTCATTAATTTACACAGCAGCCGCCCCCTCCCTCTACATTTAGTTTATCTACTGAATGCAACATGAATAGCCAAACTAATAGAATCACTTGGCATATCTTATTACTGATGTTTGCTATCTAATCACTTGGCATATCTGATCACTGATGTTTGCTATCTGAAATGTTACCTACTTGACTTACGTTTTCTAACAGAATCCCAATTGTCAATTGCCTCAATCACTGCTCATCTCGGTTATCCTAATTATTTTCTCTGATTTCTTTAGCTTCAAAGGTGGCACTTCGAATATATCAGCTCTGATATTCCTTGTTAGAGGCTACCTAATTGGAATCTTCTTTTTTTATCTCTTCTGGCTTAAAATCTTTCTACCCCATCTGTTACTGCTATCATTCTCCCAGCTTCACTAATCACTTGGAACTCTTTAACTTCCTTTCTCTGAAACTCGGCTTTCTTCAGTCTAATTTTTATAACAGTGAGGAAATTTTCCTTGATTTTAATGTTTGCAACTCCAGCTGCCTCCAGTTTTCTACAAGTTACACAGATGTCCCAGCTAGTTAAGATGCTGAAATGCTGAAGCTTTTATAACCAATGACCTCTTGCAGCTCATTTACCTACAAGAATACCAGACAATCCCAACTACACACACACACACACGCACGCACACACACACGCACGCACGCACGCACGCACACACACACACACCTCGTGATCTTTTTCTCACCAACAACCCTTTAAAGTACATGGTCAGTATTAATTGTCCTCTAGGCACCTAAGATCACAATTTGGTGATGGTCTTTTCTTCAGTGGAGTCTTTCTCTCTCACACAGAGCAATTCCTCGTGTTGTTTGGCATCACTTAAATGTGAAATGGAATAATTTTCATATCACTTTTCCTTTGTTGGACTACTGTTTTAAATCTTCTGATCCCAATTTTTACTCTGATCAAATTAGTGAAATTGTTCTTGTAGGAATGAAATCATTTTTTCCATGTTTTGCCATTAAATCTCATCCTTTATTTAAACCTTGGTTTTTCAATAAACATGCAAAGGCTGTTCAAGATAAGAATGTTGCATATTGGAATTGGCTTGTATCTAAATCTTTAGCTTCGTATCCTACCTCTTCTAAAGTTCACAACAGTTACAAACAGTCTGTAATCAATTCAAACTCAATTTTGAACATGCTAAGAGTAGAAAACTTGATTCTCATCTAAATGGTATTTGAGCATGCTGGTCTCTTGTCAAGGCTGTTGGCCAGAACATCTACCATTCTACACACTCACCTGTGTTGCAACCCGATGGTTCTGTTGTATCTTCAACTAAAGATAAAGCTGATTTACTAGCATCCTACTTTTCTTCTAACCCTTGTATATTGGTGATTTTGGGAAACCACCTCCTACTATACCCTGTACACTCTAGTTAGTACCTCCTGTGGTTTTTAAACAGAAAGATGTTAGAAGAATTCTGAATGTCCTCATGTGAAGAAAGCTGTAGGTTCTGTTGGATTTTCTCTACTTGTTTTCAAAACCTATGCTGATTCATTTTTTTCCCTCCAATATCTTACTTTTTTTGTTACACTAGTCTTATTTTAATTTTTTATTCTTAGAAATTTACTTATATTTAGCCATATCCTAAAAAGAGAAAAAGATTGAGAAATCCTTCCTATCCAGTTATCTTATCATCCCATCCCTTTATTCTTTTCAAAGTAATGGATAAGCTTATCAACTGCCAGTTCTTAAAAACTATCTTTAAACTTTCCATTTGGTCAATGAATGCCAGTATGGATTCCATCAGTGTCAATCCACTAGTGTTATATAGGCTTTTGTTACTCATCTTCTTAACTCCTAATCTCTCTCTCTCTCTCTCTCTCTCTCTCTCTCTCCATGAGTACTTCACAAATTGTATGCATGGAAAAATCATGTTTACTTTTTCTCTCTCACCATTAATTTTCTAAATAACTATGTGCTCTGGACAAATCTCAGATCTGTTTTACCATGGAATAATTTTCTCATGTCAGGGGCAGTGCCTCCAAAACGTCTTCCAGTCTGCTAGACTTCATTCAAATAGAGCAGTCAGATTGATTAATGATCCATCTCTTACAAAGTCACTTCACTCTTTGTCTTATAGATGGTCAGTTTCTGTTGCATGCCTTTAATAGATAATTCCATGGGCACTGTTCTTTTGAAATGGCATCTGTAATTCTCCCATTCACTTCTAAGCCAGTCAGCCTCCATTCACTGCCAACTCCAAACTCATAGAACCAACTTTTCCCCTTTCTCATATATCCCTTTTCTATTGTTTTTCTGAAACAAAGTTCTTTCACATGTATTTTCCAAAAGTTACAAACTTCAGAAATTCATGTTTAATATCATCAAGTATCTCAGGTCTTCCAAGTACATACCCTGTTTATGTAGGGAGGAAAGGAATAGACTGTTTAATAGAATGCATTATAAACCTATTTATAATGCATTCTATTTAATAGAATGCATTATAAAAAGAAAAATTACTTTTTTTTTTTTTTTTTATAATCAGATTAGCTCATATCATTTCCAACCTGACAACTGTAAAGCTGAAAACATACAACAAAAACATAAAAGTTAGTTTAGATGGATCTAGTTGCGGTAATGAGATTTTAATTATCCTTTGGTTAGAGCTCCTTATTTTGTTCTTAGCTATTCTGGTTCAGTGCTTTCCAGCCAATGTATTCCTTTGGATGTCTGATGGATGTCACATATTGAGGCTGTTGAAAAATGTGGCAGATAAGAAAAGTGCATGAGATGCATATAAATTATCAGGTAATACAGAAGCCTATGGTATATATAAATTAGTCTGTAATCAAGGCACAAAGGAGGTTAGGCAAGACAGATTATATGAGAAGTCTCTGGCAAAGAATGCAAAGAAAAGCAGCAAAGACATTTTTGTTATACCAATAGTAGAAGGAAAGGATCAAAACACATTGGGCCACTTGAGGTTGATGGCTTAACTGTTGGTGACCCTGCTTCTTTCTCTAGGGAAGCAGATGCTAGAAGAGCTAAATGACTTTCTGATAACTGAAAGGAAAGTGGAAGAGAAATTGTTGAAGCTGAATATGAAAAAGGTGCCTAGGGTGGTGGAATCTATCCAATTATATTAAGGGAGGTAGCAGAGGAAGTAAACAAACCCTTAACATAATTCTGAGAGCATCCTTGATTGAGGTGAGGTTTGTTTGTTTGTTTAAGAGTTATGGTGCAGCATAAGCATCTGCGACTATAATGTGCCTCAGGGGAGGTCCCTATGGACTGTAGATCTGCAAATGTAACTCCAGTTCATAAAGGGGAATCAGAAGAAGACATGAGTAATTGCAGACTTGTTAGCAGATCTGTTCCAGGGAAAATAATGGAGCCACTGGTTAAAAAAGTAATCCAGAACCATCTGGACTGGAATACAATTATACTGCAGTCATGGAAGCAATATAATTGCAGGAAGCAGTATAAATAACGGGTAGTTTTGTCTTGCCAAACTGATAGATTACTGTGATGCAGTAACCAAAGAACTGGTTGAAAAAAAATAATTTTGATATCATATACTTGGATTTCAGAAAGTTTTTGATACTGTGCACATAAAAGACTGCTGTACAAACTGGAGCAATGTGGCATTATGGGAAAGTTACTGCTATGGATAAAGAGATGGTTAAGTGGAAGAAGACAGATGGGTTATCAATGTGCACTCCTCTTTGTGGAGTCAAGTTATTAGTGGAGGCTAACAGGATTCAGTGCTTGGCCTATGTTGTTTTCAGTATTAGCATTAGCATTAGCATTAGTAAAGGCATTTGATGCAAGAAAGCAAGCTTATGCAGCATCAGCCAAAAAAAAAAAAAAAAAAAAAAAAAAACAACTTCCACTTCACTCCTCTGTTTGTTCAAAATACCTGTCCAGCTGAGTCTTAAACTTATTTAGGCTATCAACTTCCACGACAAGGGATGCAAGTCTGTTCCAGACCTCCAGATCTGTCTTTCCTCAATTTGAATTTATGCCCTCTCAGGTGATTATTCTGAGCGAGAGGAAGAATCCCATCAGCATTGAGCATGCTCAAACCATTCAAGGCTTTATACACCTCTATCAGATCACCTCGCTGGTGCCTAGTCTCCAGACACTGTAATTTGCAAAACTTAAGCCTTTCTTTGTAAGAGCACCCCTTTGTTCCATTCACTAATCTTGTTGCCCTTCTCTGTACTCGTTCTAGCAACTCTACATCCTTCTTGAAATGAGGCCTCCAGACCTGTATACAGTAGTCTAGGTGTGGCCTGACCATTGCCTTATACAAGGGAATAATCACCTCCTTATCCCTGCTAGAAAAATTCCTATATATCATTGACAATACACCATGAGCTACTCTTGCAGCCCGTCTGCACTGCTCAGAGAACTTCATATCTGCCTGCACAACCACCCCCCAGGTCCCTTTCATTCTCTACCACTGTCAGTGTAGTACCACAGAGTTGATACATTGCTCTGGGGTTGCTGTTTCCCATGTGTAGTACTTTACATTTGTCAATGTTAAACTTCATTTGCCACCTCTCAGCCCATCTGTTCAACCTTTGCAGATCCTGTTGCAGCAGCATAGTGTCAGTAGTGTCCTTGACAACCCTGCCTACCTTTGTATCGTCTGCAAACTTTGACATTAAGCTTGATATACCATCATCAATATCATTTATGAATACAGAAAACAATAATGGACCCAACACTGAGCCCTGAGGGACTCCACTAATAACATTAGTCCACGACGAGCAGTGTCCATTGATTACCACTCTCTGTCTTCTCCCTCTCAGCCACCCCTTTATCCACAGCAGCAATTTGCCTCCAATGTCACACTGCTCCAATTTGTGCAGCAGTCTTCCATGCGCAACAGATCAAAAGCCTTACTAAGATCCAAGTACATAATATCAAAGATATTTCCTGCATCCAGTTCCTTTGTGACTGCATCATAGTATCCAATCAAATTGGTCAAGCAAGACTTCTCCTTAACAAGCCATGCTGTGTCCAAGCTATAACTGAAGTCTTGTCTAAATGATCCTGCAGTACTTCTTTAACTAGTGCCTCCATTAATTTTCCTGGAACAGAAGTTAAACTCACAGGTCTATAATTACTTGTGTCAGCCTTTGATCCTCCTTTGTGAATTGGGGTCACATTTGCACATCTCCAGTCTGTGGGTACCTCCCCTGAGTCCAAGGAAGCTCTCATAATTATGGCTAAGGGTTTGCTTACTTCCTCTGCTGCCTAATTTAATATAACTGGATAGATCCCATCCACCCCGGGTGCCTTTCTTGTGTTTATCTTCAACAATTTCTCCTCCACTTTACTCTCAGTTATTACAAGATTCTCTAGCTTACTGCTAGAGTTGAATACACTTCTGGCTTTCCCCTCGCTAAATAACTCCTCATGTGTGAATGTCGATGCAAAATATTCATTTAGTTTGTTAGCTACCTGTGCAGGATCATCAACAGTTGACCCATCGATATCAAGTGGACCAATCTGATTCATCCCCTTCCTTCTAGAGTTTACATAAGTAAAGAACTCTTTGCTGTTTTTCTTTGCATCCCTTGCCAAAGATTTCTCGTAATCTGCCTTCATCTCCCTAACCTCCTTTGTAACTTGGTTACAGATCAACTTGTATCTATCATAGGCTTCTGTGTCATGTGTTAATTTGTATGTATCCCATGCATGTTTCTTCTCTGCCATATGCCTCATCAGTTCATCTGACATCCATTTAGGCCTAAACCTTGAACAATATTTCTTAGTTGGTATGTAAAGCCTAGTAGCTTCCAAGATAAGTTCTTTTTGAATGCTTCCCATTTTGCATTTGCTGTTGGTAACATCATCAGTTGGTACCACTGTATAGAATTTAAATACTGTCGCAGTCCATCGTAGTCGCCTTTACGAAAGCAATAACCCTTCCCTTTACCCCTTATGGTAGTTACCTCTTTGAGTAAATTCTACTTCAGCACACTGTGATCACTGCCACCTAGTGGTTCATTTATCTGCAGATTCTTAATGCATAAAGGATCACTGCTGATAATCAAATCAAGAGTATTCCTTCCTCTAGTTGCCTCCCGAACATGCTGATGTAGAAAACAATCATCCAATAAATCCACAAAAGCCTTCTAGTGTGTGAGTGACCAGCCTCCAAATTCCAGTCAATATCTGGGAAATTAAAATCTCCCATTATAAGACTCTCTGATTTACTGGCCCACTCTATTTCCCTGTACAGTTTCTTATTGTACTCATCAGAGTCATTAGGCCTATAGCACACTCCTACTCTCAATTTTGATCTCCCAATGCTTATGTCACACCAATCTGACTCGACACTGCACTGTCCAGCGATGTCCACTGGCTTCACTTCCTTGAATTTTATGTATTTCTTAACTAATAGCATAACCCGTCCTCCCTTCCTATCCAGTATCCTTTCTGTAGACGTTGTACTCCCCAAATTCCAGTTCTGCATTCCTTATATCTGTGTGACACCACGTCTCTGATATCCCAACAATATCTGCCTTTGATGTTTTGAGCAATACCTCAAATTCATCAAATTTATTTACTAAACTCCTAGCAGTGGTGTACACGCAAGTATACATGCACCTATTTCTATTCGTAGATACCCTAACACAACCCATCTGTTTACTTGTACCGCAATGACTCCCAGCAGTCTCTGAAACGTCCTGCATCTTGTTTTTCAGGCTTCTGATCATTCCAATAGAAGCAGGGCAAGAATCTCTTTCACCTCTGCCGGTGGCTACTGTTAATCTATTTGTCTTTGTCTCCCCCCCAAGCTAGCAGTTTTCCGACCCACCTAACACTGCCTCGATAGCCTCAGCAAATATTCTTGCACCCTTTTTATTTAAGTGTATCCCATCCCTGTAGAAGCAATCTCTCCTGTTAACAAGTACAGTCCAGGCTGAAAAAAATTCTACCCCTTGAGCCTTGCACAATCTTTCCAGGGCCGAATTGATCGACAAGGCTCTCATCATATACTCCCTCCTATCATGTCTGGCTAGAATTGCAGACACTTTCAAATTCAACCCTATTTCATGGCTTTTTTTCAGTAGTGACCTGTACTTGTTAAGCAATTCTGCTGGTCTCCTACTCTTGATATCATTAGTGCCAACGTGTACAACTATATCACCTTTTGTGCCCTTAAAAGATGATATCTGCTCTACAACGTCATGAACCTTCGCCCCTGGCAGACATACCCTGGTCCTGTTCCACCTGTCCTTTTTACAAAGGATGTTTCCCGTTTCCCTGACAATAGTTACTTTGGGACTACTAGTTACTACTACTAGACTACTAGGACTACTACTACAACAACTACTAGTTACTTTGGGACCAGCGCATTCTGCCTTGGGGGTTGCCACTGTGTTGTGCGATGACCAAGTGCAAGCTCTGGTGTTGATGTGGGCAGCTGAGAGCTTGATGGGCCCCTCAATTTAGTTCCTTCGAGGGCATCCACCCTGTCCTTCAAGCTCTCATATAGGCCCATAAAAACGCTGAGTTGTTGCCTGATTTCGATACACTCCTTGCATCGCGCACACACAAAGACATCCCCCATGGCAATATCATGTCCCGTACCTGAATGCTCCACAAACATCATGGAAGCTGTGTATTTTAGAAGGCTGTGATTCAGAAGACAACTGCCCCCCTCAGTTCTCCTCTGAGCCACAGCACTTCTATTAGCTTGAGCCTTTTGTTTTGCTGCTCTGGTCTGAGTCATGATTTCTTTTAATTTAAATAAAATTTCAATTTCAGTTTATAACCCTAACTTATCTCCCAACACAGTTATAACAGGATATATATTTTTTAGTGTCAAGTATTAATTATCTCCGAGTTCCCTTTATATAACTTCCGTATCAGTTATGTATTAATTAATTATGTTACGTTTGTAATCTAAGTCGGTATATGTATTTAGTTAAAAGTACAATTCAAATGCCAATGAAGTTCAACAAGTTTAATAGATTTTACTGATCACCGAAAATATTATAATCTATACTATACTAACGCTAACTAGGTTCGATATATAACGATCGTATGACAAGGACAAAGGCGGGAAGTTACGAACGGTAATCTATGGACACTTAAGTATTAATTAACTTTCAAATCTTGCTGTCTCAATTCAGAATAAACTAACGATCCTTACTAGGTCTATAAGCTACTTACAAAAAATAATTTGATGTAAAAAATATTCAATAAGCGGCTAAATATGGCTAAAAAACGTCTCGTTCAACGGAGTTGCGACTTGTAACACGTGGATACTCTTACCGATACTTTTATGCAATTGCAAGGCCGAGTAAAGAATAAATACACCAAATTAATCAGAAAATCACAAAATAATGCTATACTACTAAATTTAAATCAAAAGTTTTAGAAAAAGAATAATTTCAAATCAATAAATAAGAAAGCTTTGAACACGTCTGGCCCCTACTAGCCTCGTCAGCAGACCCCTAAGTATTCATTAATGCTATTGATGAAGGTATATCAGGCTTAATGTCAAAGTTTGCAGATTATGCAAAGGATGGCAGGGTGATTAATTGAAGTGAGCTGTGGCAACAAGATTTAGGAAAATTGGGTTGATGGGCTGAGAAATGGCACTTGAAGTTTAAAATTGACATATGCAAGGTACTGTGTATGGGTAGCCCTAATCCAAGAGTAATTTATCAACTGTGTGGAACTACACTCAGGGTAGCGGAAAAAAAAACTAAAAAGACCCTAGGGTAATTGTGCAGTCAGATATGAAATTCTCTGAGCAGTGGAGACATGCTGGCAGGACAGCTGATGATGTTTTGTGAAATGTATGTGGAAACATTGCTAGCAAGGTTAAGTAGGTGATTATCCCTTTGTACAAGGCCATGGTTAGGCCATATCTCATGTATTGTATACAGGTCTGGAGATCTCACTTCAGGAAGGATGTAGATCTTCTGGAATGGGTGTGGTGAAGGGAAGGGAAAAAAAAGGGTGCTCTTACCTAGAAAGATTTTAGTTCTGCAAATTGCAGTGTCTTGAGACCAGGCATGTACAGTGGTGATCTGATTGATGTGGTTTAGGCCTTGAATGGATTAAGTAAGCTAAATATGAATGGCATTCTCCATTTTGCTGAGACTGCACACATGGGGAGGCATTGATTTAAGTTGAAGGCTGGTTGCATGATAGATGTGTGCAAGTTTGCTTTCAGCCAGCAGGTGGTTGATTGTTGAAACAGGCATCTGTCTGTTGTCATGGAAGTGGATTAATGGGTGAAGTATGTAATTCAAATAGCAGAAGACTACTATAAAGAGTTATACAAGGAGCAAAGCAATGATGCCGGCAGTGGGGAAGATAGATCAAAAATTAGTAACACATACAACATACCTGATATCCTTCCTGATGAGGTAGAACATGTATTGAAGAAAATGAAGAATCAGAAAGCTCGGGGAGAAGATGAAGTTACTGTAGAGTTGTTAAAACTGGGAGGAAGAGACATGGTACAAAAACTGGCAAGACTTCACAAAATACATTAGAAAAGGTGTGGCACCCAAGGAGTGGAATAATGCAATCATAGTTTTGTTGCATAAGAAAGGAGATAAATCAGAAATTGGAAATTATAGATCAATTAGCTTGTTATCCCACATCTACAAGTTGTTCACAAGGGTCATTACTAACAGATTAGAAAGAATACTTGATGAGAATCAACCGAAAGAGCAAGCTGGCTTTAGGACAGTGTTCTCAACTATGGATCACCTTCACGTAATGTCACAACTAATGGAGAAGGCAGATGAATATAAAACACCATTATGCCTGGCATTTATGGATTATGAAAAGGCATTTGACTCCATACAGCATAAGGCATTGTTTCGGGCACTGGAAAGATAAGGCTTTGATACCCCATATATTATGATTTTGAAGAAAATATATGAAAATGCTACCTTCTTTATTAGACTAGACAAAGACAGTAATAAATTTAAAATTGAGAAAGGAGTTCAACAAGGAGACACAATATCTCTGAAGTTGTTTACAACCCTTGAGGAAGCTTTCAGAAGATTATACTGGTCGCAGAAAGGAGTCAATGTGAACGGAGAGTACCTAAACCATTTACGATTTGCAGATGACATTGTGGTCATAAGCCACAATCCCAAAGAATTAGAGGAAAATCAGTTATACAGAGTTAGTAAGGATTTTGGACTAAAGATGAATATGGCTAAAACTAAAGTAATGATGAACAAGTATGCCACAGAAAGGGAAATAATGATTGAAGGAACAGTAATTGAAAAGGTGGAGTCATATACTTATCTGGGACAAGTCATTAGCTGTAATAATGATAAATGGATGGAAGTCAAGAGAAGAATAAATTTTGGATGGATAGCATTCAGGTAATATAGTCACATACTGAGGAGTAATATCCCAATTTGTCTGAAACGTAAAATAATGAACCAATGTATACTCCCCACCATGACTTATGGAAGTGAAACTTGTGCACTCACCAAAAGAATGGAGGAGAAGCTGAGAACTACACAGCAAAGAATGGAACAAATTATATTGGGAATCAGACTGTTAGATAAGAAGAGAAACACATGGATTAGGCAGCAAACTCAAGTAAAGGACATTCTTATCAAAACTAAAGAACTAAAATGGTCTTGGGCAGGACACATAGCTCGAAGACAGGATGACAGATGGACTAAGAAAATAATAGAATTGTACCCAAGAGGAGCTAAGAGAAAACCTGGAAGACAACAACGGAGATGGACAGATAAAATTAATGAGTTTGTGGGTAGTAAATGGATGGCCATTGCACGAAACAGAAGGAACTGGAAAGTTGCTGGAGAGGCCTTCATCCTGCAGTGGATTGAAAATGGCTGATGATGATGACTTTGGTTTCCATTATTGGTAGTATTAGTTTAGCTGATACTACCAATAATGGAAACCAAAGAAAACCAAAGAAAATAATAGAATTGTACCCAAGAGGAGCTAAGAGAAAACCTGGAAGACAACAACGGAGATGGACAGATAAAATTCATGAGTTTGTGGGTAGTAAATGGATGGCCATTGCACGAAACAGAAGGAACTGGAAAGTTGCTGGAGAGGCCTTCATCCTGCAGTGGATTGAAAATGGCTGATGATGATGACTTTGGTTTCCATTACTGGTAGTATTAGTTTAGCTGACAGATGTCTTACAAGAGTAAATGTAATTTGTTTTTTATCCTTAACCAAATTTTCAGAAGTAAATGCTGTAGCAGTCCTTTGTTTCCATTTTATTGATCTGCTAGTCATGTTGAAGAATTGTGCATGCATTAGTATCATTTTGTAATCTGTGAATTAACAGATTAAAAATTCTAAACTGCTGCTTGCAGTGAAAGAGCTTAAATACGTTACACCTAAGTAAAGGATTAAAATGTAAAGGAGAGTGAACATATGTCCTTTTCCTGTTTTCTGCTTTCAGTTTAAAAATGCAGTTTTGTGTTAAAAATATGTCATTTTTGGTGTGCATTTTATCAGTAGATCTCTCTATGTGAGAGATCTACCAATAAAATTCACAGTTCACCCTCATGAGCTGCCTTGATTTTATGCCAAGGCAACATATTCCACACAATCGTGTTGATTGTGTGGAATATGTTCAATAAAAAAAATCACATTATTAATGACCCTCATTATTGAATGTGTGTTCTTTTCCTATTATAAATTTACAAGCGAAGATCTAAATCATGATTTGTAAGTCTCAAATTAGAAAAGAGAGAATTATTATTATTATTTTTCTGTATTGGCAATTGAACACTCCCACCTTCATAACAGATTTCTTTGTATTGCACAATATTTCAAATTTAGGAAATGTGTTTATTTGAAATAGTGAAAATATCATGCCATTAGAGAAAAATCTTCCCCGCACCCAGGACAAATTTAATATATAGGAAAAGGACATATGACCAACTATCATTGTATTACATCAGATAAAACAGATATTTGATGCAGAAGGTGGAGAGAGAATGCTCAGCATCATGATTGTCATGATGAAATGTGTAAAATCTAGCAATTATCTAGTCTCAAGGTCATCAAATTTTGAGAGTCTCTGGCTCTCTCTTTCTCTCATTTTGGTATAATGACATTTATATATATTAATCTATGTTGAATTCTTTATTGCTATGGAATGCAGATGTCATCTTTCAGTATTTTTTGTGTTTTTTTGTAGATGACATAAAGGAGACTCTTTTATCAGAGGTACACACTTGGAAAAAACTTTTAGGATACCATTTGAACAAAAGATATTTTGCAGTGTTAGAAAATATGGCAGATTATATAAGAGAAAAATCTAAAATATTGCATATGCCTGTCGTTAAACTTCATGAATTGCAGCGAACAATGAACTGCTTAGAAGATATTCGAGATAATGATTCAAAGTTTGAATCTCAGATTGAACCTATAGGGGTAAATTTCAAATATTTTACTTCTTTTTGTAATGTTTTTATTTTGTTTTTACGAAGTTCTCCCCCCTTCAAATATAATTAAATAATATGAAATAAATCCTCCCTCCAAATAATATAAAATTCACCCAAAATACTGATTTTAGGTGAATTTTATTTTTATTCTTTAAAATAAGCTTATACAATTTATGCCCATTCCTTGAGTATATACATTTCCATTAAATTGCACTGTTAAGCAATATACTTTTTCTGGTCTTTTTTTTTTTTTCTTCATCTTTTTTCCTTGATTGTCAAAATGTTCATATTCTATCACAGATTTGTGAAAAATTTTTTAAAAAAATTTCATTTTCCTGAAGACATTCTACTAATGTGTTAATTGCTAATGTGTATGTTTCTCATTAGTAATATGTGTTGACCTTGGTAATCAATACATTACTGAGGTCAACACATAACTAATGACTCTAGGTGACACCTCATTACTGTGTGACAGATAGCAGTGCACTGTGACAAGTTCTGACTTGACTATTAGGTTACATTATAATTTAAATAGCAAAACTAAGTATTACAAAACCACAGGGGCTTGCATCTGGTGAGTATGGGCTTGGCACACCCAGGGTCTGAGCTGGATATCAACATTCTTCTCTTTCTTGGTAATTCCCTTCTACTTTTAACTCTCTCTCTCTCTCGGTAACTCAGGATTTTTTTTTTTTTTTTTTTTTTTTTGCTGGTGCAGCAAAAGCCTCAGGCTTCCTTGTACCATATAGCTAATAATAATAAAAAATAAATATTAGATTGTACATGTGAAATTTATGATTTATATTTAATATAATTCATTTAATATAATGTATAATTCAAAGTGTTTAAATGTAATATTTGTTTGAGAATTATAATCTCACTTCACTATGTTAATAAACAATGTGGTAGTTTGTAGTGAGATAATTTTACAGCACACAGAAGAACAGTTTCTTCTATGATTAAGACAAACTTACAGCTTATATTTTTACTACAAAATATAATTATAAATATAATATTATATAATAATATAATAATTATAATTAATATAATTCATTTAATATAATGTATAATTCAAAGTGTTTAAATGTAATATTTGTTTGAGAATTGAAATCTCACTTCACTATGTTAATAAACAATGTGGTAGTTTGTAGTGAGATAATTTTACAGCACACAGAAGAACAGTTTCTTCTATGATTAAGACAAACTTACAGCTTATATTTTTACTGCAAAATAGTTGATCCAGATAAATTTTGGATCCCACATATCTGTTGCGCAGTTGACATTTTGAGAATGGTGGAATGGAAAAATGAAATGTGTGCAATTTGCTGTGCATATACAGGATGTCTCAAAAATATTGGTACAAACGTTTAGGGGAGGTAGGTAACATCTAAAGGAATGTGAATCGCATAGGAACCCATAACCGGAAACGTCACCGTAAGTCGGTAGACAGTTTCTCCAAGAAAGTGTTCAAGACTTGAATTTTCCAGCTGTGTTTTGTTCACGGAAGAGGCTTATTCCACTCAGGAAGGCTTATTCAATCAGCACAGTGCTGATGTGTGGGCTCACTACAACCCACACGGTGTGCACCCCCATGCGCCACAACATCGCTTCGCAATAAATGTGTGCGCAGGTATGGTCGGTATGGTCAGTGACTGCTTAGTCCGCCCATACCTGTTACCATGCCACATGAACTCCGCTAAAAATTGGATCTTTCTTGAACAAGTTCTGCCAGGGTTACTTGATGATGTTCCAGCAAATGTGAGACGCAACATTTGGTTTCAACATGACGGGGCACCTGCCCATTATGGAAGGTGTGTTCATGACCATTTGAACAGCCGTTTTGGCATTGATGGATTGGCCATGGTGGACCCGTTGCCTGGCCCCCATGCTCACCTGATGTATTGAGCCTTGATTTCTTTCTGTGGGGGGGGGGGCCCTCAAATCTATCGTGTATGAATCGCCTGTGGAGACAGAAATGGTTAGTTAGTTAGTTAGTTATTTGGTTTTTAGGAGCATTAGCAACTAAGGCCATATTGCTCCAGGATACGCGGTGGTCATTCCCTGACCTTTCTGCATCTTCTGTATTTGGTGGTGACGGGCTCAAACCCCGGTCTAATCAAGAAGCGTGTGCTACGTACTGCTGCTCCTTCCCACCTGGCTACAGAGGCACCCACAATGGAAATGGATCTTGTGGCAAGACTCGTCTGTGCTGCTGCTACTGTCAAAGAAATTCCAGATGTGTTCGACCGTTTCCGCCAATCCATGCTGCGCGGTGTCACGCATGCATCGCATCTCATGGTGGAACCTTCGAGCATCTGTTGTAACATCATGAAATGCATCCATCTCGTACTCCATTGTTAATATTATGTCAAATAAATGTTTGCCACTAATTACTGTCTTGTGTCATTTCTGCTTCTTGTGCCTCTGCTACTACTTTCCCGTGATGTTTCCAGTTATGGGTTGCTATGTGATTCACATTCCTTTAGATGTTACCTACCTTCCCTAAACATTTGTACCAATATTTTTGAGACACCCTGTATATGGTGAAAACACACATTTTGAAGACCATTGTCTTTTCCATCTAAAAGTAAGAAGGTTTGATACCTCAGTCCGCCTTGCAACATGGACAACAAATAGAAGTATCTATCAATGATGAATTTCTCTCTCTCTCTCTCTCTCTCTCTCTCTCTTTGGGGGGGGGTTGAAGGGAGAGAGTAATCCTAATTTGTTTACCCAAGTGAAAATAAAATTACTTTATTTGAGACACCTTTCTAGGAGCTGACCTCTTAAGTTTCTAGATTACAGGGATGGATATTGTTTGAACAACACATACCATGGGATGAATGGGATGCATATAAATTATCAAGTGACTCAGAAGCCTATGTCAGATATAAGCTAGCCTGTAATCAGGTCACAAAGGAGGTTAGGCAGGCGAAGGCAGATTACGAGAAATCTTTGGCAAAAGATGCTAAGAAAAACAGCAAGGATTTCTTTACTTATATAAACTCAAAAAGGAAGGGGATGAATCTGATTGGTCCACTTGATATCAATGGATCGACTGTTGATGAACCTGCCGAGATAGCAAACAAACTGAATGAGTATCTTGCATCTACATTCACACACAAGGAGGTATTAAGGTTTGGAAATGGCAGAAGGTTATCAAATTGTAACAGGATACTTAATGATTTTGTAATAACTGAGAGTAAAGTGGAGGAGAAATTGTTGAAGTTAAACATAAGAAAAGCACCTGGGGTGGATGGGATCTATCCAGTTATATTCAAGGAGGCAGCAATGCAACTAAGCAAACCCTTAGCCATTATTATGAGAGCATCCTTCGACTCAGGGGAGGTTCCCACGGACTGGAGATGTGCAAATGTATCCCCAATTTATTATGGGGACTTCCATTGATTACAACGTCTTCAGTTGGCAATTGAGTGGGTAGAGAACATGCGCAATATTTAAGAAAATATTTATACTCTCGTGATGCACTTTTTGACATGTGGTAACCTTAACCGCGAGAGGTTCCAAATCGGTGAACGGTTGAAGGGGAGTTTAGTGTTTAAGACTTTAAGATTGGAGTGGCGTCGATACCACTCAATGGCTAGTGCTTCGTATTGAAGAATTCTATAGCTGGATTTGAGTTTAATAATAGAAATGACAGAATCAATAAGAGGGGTGTGGTTATGGGTTTGAGCTTGAGTTGTGAGTTCTGTAACGGTTTGGTTAGTCGTAAGACTGTAGTGGTGGTAATATGTGCGGGTGTTAGAGGTTTTTGATGAGCCAAATTTTGTAGTAGTGCTTCCAATGTAACAGGTGTCGCAGTTTGGCTGGCAATTAATAAGGTATATTATATTATTAAGATCGCTGATGGGATATTTATGTGTGTCTTTGTAAGAGAAAAGATCCCAGTTGCGTGTTCTCTACCCACTCAATTGCCAACTGAAGACGTTGTAATCCAACGAAAGTCCCCGTAATGACTATTGGCCCACTATATTATTTATTTAATTTCAACTATTCTCTACTTTAGTGACAACCAAGGATTAGATGTGTACACACCTGTTTCCTTGCACCTATTCTAATTTCTGAAATAACACTTTATTTTTGCCCCTCCCTTAATCTCTTTAACTCAACTATTCAACCTAAATATTAACCAACCCTCTGTAATTAAACCATGCAGATTTATTCAAGGTGATTACCGCCTTTTTAAGCATTTGCTATTTTATTATTATTCATTGCATACATAATGAAAGCTATCTGGTGAATTGATGCACTGCCCTAATATTTTTAAAGCATATTTGACTGTAATTGATACCACAAACTCTGAAAAGAGCATGTTTACTGATATGTGACAAAATGAACTCAAATGCTTTTTTGTTTTTATATATCCGTCTGACATGCAGTGAGCGGTGAAACTGCCATACACTTTAATTAAGGAAGGATGGTTGTAGGCTAGATATAAGTAAATTTTATTGTAGCCAAAAGATTATTGACTGTTGGAAAATCTTACCAACTAAAGTAGTAACATTAGAATAGCTTGTTAAATGCTGATGGGATGTTTTCTCTTGCTCAGAGTATGCACCTGAGGGGGCATAAATTCAAATCGAGGAAAGACTGTTGTAGAATAGATGTTCGGAAATTTGCCTTTAACCAGTGGGTAGTTGATTGCTGGAATAAACTTCCATCGGTCGTGTGGAAGTTGATAGTTTAAATAAATTCAAGGAAGAAACTTTTGGAGTGAATGGATGGGTGAATTGGCAAGATTTTTTTTTTTTTTTTTGACTGATGCTGTATAAGCTTGCTTTCTTGCATCATATGCTAATGCTAAACTCAAGGCAGTGTAGGATAGAAAACTGGATAAAATCAGGTGATGATTTCTTACTATTTATTTTTTTACTTGCAGTTGCCTTTATTAATACTAATGCTAATTTAATAAAACAAAGATAATTATATCCTGGAAAAGGCCTCTGAGGTTGGGCAAATTCATATCTTAACAATAAATAAACTTATACACCAACCATAAGAATAAGTATTTTACTGTAACTGAAAATTTACAAATTAAAATAAAATTACTACACTATGTATTTACAAAAACTGATATTATAATAAATTAAATTATATACATTGTGAAAACATTAAAACTGTAATAAAATCCTTGCAATAAAATATACTAAAATAAATCGGATTTAAAGCGATAAAAACGATAAGAAACCTGGAGCTTTCAGAAGCATTGGCTTCCTTCCTCAGCAGTAACAAAACTTCCTGCAACACTTCCTTATATAACAGGCTCCGTACTTATACATGTGGTTCAGTCAGTGCATGGTCTGAACTGGAAGCGGAAACAGATTTCTTATCGTTTTTATCGCTTTTAATCTGGTTTATTTTAGTACATTTAGCATTAGCATTAGTAGAGGCATTTGATGCAAGAAAGCAAGCTTATGCAGCATCAGCCAAAAAAAAAAAAAAAAACCCACTTCCACTTCACCCCTCTGTTCGTTCAAAATACCTGTCCAGCTGAGCCTTAAACTTTTTTAGGCTATCAACTTCCACTACAAGGGATGGAAGTCTGTTCCACCAACCAACCACCCGCTGGCTAAAGGCAAATTTCCGCACGTCTATTCTACATCTGTCTTTCCTCAATTTGAATTTATGCCCTCTCAGGTGATTATTCTGAGCTAGAGGAAGAATCCCATCAGCATTGAGCATGCTCAAACCATTCAAGGCTTTATACACCTCTATCAGATCACCTCGCTGGTGCCTAGTCTCCAGACACTGTAATTTCCAAAACTTAAGCCTTTCTTCGTAAGAGCACCCCTTTGTTCCATTCACTAATCTTGTTGCCCTTCTCTGTACTCGTTCCAGCAGCTCTACATCCTTCTTGAAATGAGGCCTCCTGACCTGTATACAGTAGTCTAGGTGTGGCCTGACCATTGCCTTATACAAGGGAATAATCACCTCCTTATCCCTGCTGGAAAAATTCCTGTATATCATTGACAATACTCCATGAGCTACTCTTGCAGCCCGTCTGCAATGCTCAGAGAATTTCATATCTGCCTGCACAACCACCCCCAAGTCCCTTTCATTCTCTACCACAGTCAGTGGAGTACCACAGAGTTGATACGTTGCTCTGGGGTTGTTGTTTCCCATGTGTAGTACTTTACATTTGTCAATGTTAAACTTCATTTGTCACCTCTCAGCCCATCTGCTCAACCTTTCCAGATCCTGTTGCAGCAGCATAGTGTCAGTAGTATCCTTGACAACCCTGCCAACCTTTGTATCGTCTGCAAACTTGGACATTAAGCTTGATATACCATCATCAATATCATTTATAAATACAGAAAACAATAATGGACCCGACACTGAGCCCTGAGGGACTCCACTAATAACATTAGTCCACGATGAGCAGTGTCCATTGTTTACCACTCTCTGTCTTCTCCCCCTCAACCACCCCTTTATCCATAGCAGCAATTTGCCTCCAATATCACACTGCTCCAATTTGTGTAGCAGTCTTCCATGTGCAACAGTATCAAAAGCCTTTCTAAGATCCAAGTATATAATATCAAAGCTATTCCCTGCATCCAGTTCTTTTGTGACTGCATGATAGTATCAAATCAAATTGGTCAGGCAAGACTTCCCCTTAACAAAACCATGCTGTGTCCGAACTATAACTGAAGTCTTGTCTAAATGATCCTGCAGTGCTTCTTTAACCAGTGCCTCCATTAATTTTCCAGGAACAGAAGTTAAGCTCACAGGTCTATAATTACTTGTGTCAGCCTTTGATCCTCCTTTGTGAATTGGGATCACATTTGCACATCTCCAGTCTATGGGTACTTCCCCTGAGTCCAAGGAAGCTCTCATAATTATGACTAAGGGTTTGCTTACTTCCTCTGCCGCCTCCCTCAATATAACTGGATAGATCCCATCCCTCCCGGGTGCCTTTTTTGTGTTTATCTTCAACAGTTTCTCCTCCACTTTACTCCCAGTTATTTCAAGATTCTGTAGCTTACTGCTAGAGTTGAATACACATCTGGCATTCCCCTTGCTGAATAACTCCTCATGTGTGAATGTCGATGCAAAATATTCATTTAGTTTGTTAGCTACCTGAGCAGGATCATCAACAGTTGACCCATCAATATCAAGTGGACCAATCTGATTCATCCCCTTCCTTCTAGAGTTTACATAAGTAAAGAACTCTTTGCTGTTTTTCTTTGCATCCTTTGCCAAGGATTTCTCGTAATCTGATTTCGCCTGCCTAACCTCCTTTGTAACTTGGTTGCATATCAAGTTGTATCTATCATAGGCTTCTGTGTCATGTGTTAATTTGTTAGTATCCCATGCATTTTTCTTCTCTGCCATATGCCTCATTAGTTCATCTGACATCCATTTTGGCCTAAACCTTGAACAATATTTCTTAGTTGGTATGTAAAGCCTAGTAGCTTCCAAGATAAGTTCTTTGAATGCTTCCAATTTTGAATTTGCTGTTGGTAACGTCATCAGTTGGTCCCACTGTATAGAATTTAAATACTGTCTCAGTCCATTGTAGTCGCCTTTACGGAAGCAATAACCCTTCCCTTTACCCCTAAAGGTAGTTACCTCTTTGAGTAAATCCCACTTCAGCACACTGTGATCACTGCCACCTAGTGGTTCATTGATCTGCAGATTCTTAATGCATGAAGAATCACTGCTGATAATCAAATCAAGAGTATTACTCCCTCTAGTTGCCTCCCGAACATGCTAATGTAGAAAACAATCATCCAATAAATCCACAAAAGCCCTGCTAGTGTGTGAGTGACCAACCCACAAATTCCAGTCAATATCTGGGAAATTAAAATCCCCCATTATAAGGCTCTCTGATTTACTGGTCCACTCTATTTCCCTGTACAGTTTCTTATTATACTCATCAGAGTCATTAGGCCTATAGCACACTCCTACTCTCAATTTTGATCTCCCAATGCTTATGTCACACCAAACTGACTCAACACTGCACTGTCCAGCGATGTCGACTGGCTTCACTTCCTTGGTTTTTATGTGTTTCTTAACTAATAGCATAACCCCTCCCCCCTTCCTATCCTGTCTATCCTTTCTGTAGAAGTTGTACTCCCCAAATTGCAGTTCTGCATCCCTTATATCTGTGTGACACCACGTCTCTGATATCCCAACAATATCTGCCTTTGATGTTTTGAGCAATACCTCAAATTCATCAAATTTATTTACTAAACTCCTAGCATTGGTGTACACGCAAGTATACATGCACCTGCTCTTCCTCTTAGCCACTCTAACACAACCCATGTGTTTACTTGTACTGCAATGGCTCCCAGCAGTCTCTGAAATATCATACATCTTGTTTTTCAGGCTTCTGCTCATTCTAATAGAAGCAGTGCAAGAATCTCTTTCACCTCTGCCAGTGGCTACTGTCAATCTATTGGTCTTTGTCTCCCCCCAAGCTAGCAGTTTTCCGACCCACCTAACACTGCCTCGATAGCATCAGCAAATATTCTTGCACCCTTTCTATTTAAGTGTATCCCATCCCTGTAGAAGCAATCTCTCCTGTTAACAAGTACAGTCCAGGCTGAAAAAAATTCTACCCCTTGAGCCTTGCACAATCTTTCCAGGGCCGAATTGATCGACAAGGCTCTCATCATATACTCCCTCCTATCGTGTCTGGGCAGAATTGCAGACACTTTCAATTTCAACCCTAATTCTCGGCTTTTGTTCAACAGTGACCTGTACTTGTTAAGTAATTCTGCCGGTCTCCTATTCTTAATATCATTAGTGCCAACGTGTACAACTATATCACCTTTTGTGCCCTTAAAAGATGATATTCGCTCTACGTCATCAACCTTTGCCCCTGGCAGACATACCCTGGTCCTGTTCCACCTATCCTTTTTACAAAGCATGTTCCCTGTTTCCCTGACAATAGAGTCACCAACAACTACTAGTTCCTTCGGGACCAGCGCATTCTGCCTTGGGGGTTGCCTCTGTGTCACGTGATGCCCAAGTGCAAGCTCTGGCATTGATGTGGGCAGCTAAGAGCTTGATGGGCCCCTCAATTTAGTTTCTTTGAGGGCATCCACCCTGTCCTTCAAGCTCTCATATAGGCCCACAAGAACGCTAGTTGTTGCCTGATATCGATACACTCCTTGCATCGCGCATACACAAAGACATCCATCCCCCTTGGCAGTATCATGTCCTGTACCCGATTGCTCTGCAAACATAAAGCAAACAGTGCATTTTATTGCAAGGATTTTATTAGAGTTTTAATGTTTTCACAATGTACATAATTTAATTTATTATAATATGTTTTTGTAAATATATAGTGTAGTAATTTTGTTTTAATTTGTAAACTTTCAGTTAGAGTAAAATACTTATTCTTATGGTTGGTATATGAGTTTATTTATTGTTAAGATACAAAGATAATTAATTTTACTTTTATAATATACGAATTGAAGGAAATTACTTTAAAATATGGATAATGCATTTCGTCGACTCAAATGGCATGCATAAGTTTGCTCTTGCATTGTATGACAGACGTTAATTACTGTACTTAGTTTATTATGATTAAACTGGAAGCAGCATTCCATAACACTGTTCTGGCACATTCCCTGTGAAAATCAGATCGCTATTAAAAGTCCCCCCCCCTTCTGATATCATACTTGTAATGCTATTGTGTATAGGTTTGTCAAAAGAAAATGTGATGGTTACACCATGGAAAGTATGGAAAACATAATTTAATTTTTAGATATGTTTTTCTGACGGTTGCTTTATTGAATTATTTAAAATGGGTAATGTCCGTAAGTCATGAGGCCAGTTTTTTTTTTTTTTTTTTTTTTTTATTATTCTAAATAAGTTGCTATAACTGTTATGTTAATTCTTCAGGAAGGGAATCATTTGTATTTTCCTCCACTGCTGGCATAGTGTTTTAACTCTAGAACCAAGATATATATGTAAACTCATAGCAATAAAAAAGTGGTATATATCTTAAAATCTACTGGGCACAATTGTGATTGAATTTTTGACTGCAGAAGGCAGTCAAAAATTCTTGACTTTCTTGACCTTTTTGAGAATGACCTGTAGAGGACTATGTTTTAAAACTGACATGCAGACAAAAGTTTGTCAATAGTTTGCACAAATAAGATGAAACTGTTTTTAATCTTATTCATGTCATAATGACATTACATGTGTTTATATAAATTTCTGGAATGCAAAGGAAATTATTTGGAAAATTAAGTATTATAAAATATATAGAAATGTTTTACACATTTATTTTTGCGAACTGTTATGCTATTGCCTTCAACTACAAAATGTGTTTTTCAGAATGCAATTGGATCATTACTTTGAAATAACCTTAATTTGATCAATTACATTGTACAGTTGCATGTGATAAGTTTTATTGAAATATATATGAAATTAATGTTGAATTACAAGATCATTTTTCATTGGTGGATCTCTAGAGTTTTTGGCTATGTTTGTTGTGGCTGGAATATATTTTAATTTAATCATTTTTAGCAAATCTTTTTAATAAAAATATATTTTTTTATCAGTTTTACTTTAAACCTTTAAAATTTCCAGCCTTATAAAATTAATAATATTCTTTGACTTTATAAATGCATTTCAGGATGCATATACAGTCTTATTGAAATATAATTTTTCGGTTGATGAGGATGAACTTCAAATGGTAGCAGATTTAAGGTCGTCATTTGACAATCTCCTATTTAAATCAGTAAGTTTTAGTTTTTGGTAAAAATAAAAAGGAAAAAGTAGTTGTTAAAGAACTGTTATTTTGATATATTAACATGCATACCTACATACATACATACCTACATTATCTAAAATAATAGATAACTCTCTCATCTGATTGCATCTTGTCCTCAAATTTTAAACATGCTGCTACTATTCATACTTCAAGTACTGATCAATGAAAGGAGACCAGATATATGTATATGATCTTTGAAACAAATGTAAAAACTTCCTTGGTCAAATTAGTGAAAACTTCTGATGTCAGTGTTTGCTCAGATGGTGTCAGTGTAATTATTCTTGTAGGGGATGGAATCCTTTATTCCACACTCCACATTTATATTTTTTTCCTTTATCTAAACCCTGGTTTTCCAATGAATGTGCTAAGGCCATTCAGGAGAAGAATATTGCATATTGTAATTGGCTTGTTTCCAAATCTTCAGTTTGATTTTTTGCCTGCACCAAAGCTCACAACAGTTGTAAAGGTTATTAAATAGTCCAAACTAGATTTCCAACAGGCCAAGTGTAGAAAACTTGCTTCTTGTCCAAATGGTAGCTGAGCATTCTGGTCTCTTGCCAAAACTAGTGGCTGCAACTTTGGCCCATCTCTGTTCCCACCTCTGCCATGACCAGATGGTTCTATTCCCACTTCAGCCAAGTATAAAGCTGACCTGCTAACATCTTGTTTTTCTTCCAGCTCGTGTATTAATGACCTTGGTAAACTAACTCCCACCTTTCCTAGTAATCTCCATTCAATACCTCCTGTGGTCTTCCATCAAAAAGGATGTCAGAGGGATTTTGACAAATCTTGATGCTAAGAAAGCTCCAGGTCCTTATGGTATTTCTACATTTGTTCTTGAAACCTGTGCTGCTTAATTTACTCTTGTTCCATGTTGCCTTTTTTCACTTTGTTATTCCCAAGGTGTTTTTTCCTTCTGCTTGTAAATTTCCACATATTCAGTCAGTTTCTAAGAAGGGTGTCAAATCCCTCCCATCCAGTTATTATCCCATTGCTGATCACTTCTACTCTGTTTAAAGTAATGGAGAAATCTATTAACTGCCAACTCTTAAATTATCCAGAAACCTTCCATTTGATCAATGATCACCAGTATGGACTCCGTCAGTGTCGATCCACTGATGATATTCTGATATACTTTACTTATCTGTGGACAAATTCAATAGAAAGGTTTGGTGAAACACAAGTGGATGCTCTTAACATTTCAAAGGCTTTTAATCATGTTTGGCATAAAGGTCTTCTAAATAAGCTTCCACTTATGGTTTGCCAAGTTTTGTCAATATTCTCTCTGACCACTCACTGCAGGTGATGGTAGATGGCACTCTGTCTTCTAACTTCTCCACTAATACTGATGTTCCCCATGGTTCAGTTCTTTCTCCCACTCTTCCTCTTGTATATTAATGACCTTCCATTGAATAGGAATCCTATCCATAGTTTTGCTGATGATAGCACATTGCATTCCACATTCCAGAATTTGAGAAACCTTGCCCTGCTCAAACAGCTTCAGCTTCTCAAATATCTACTACCAATTTCGTAAATACTGATCTCCAGTAGGGCAAAGATAACTTAATTGATTTCAATCCTTATAAAACTCAGTCCTGTCTTATATCTTGCAAAAAGGAGTCTTCTTCTTCTCCTATGCTTATCTTTGATGACACTCCAATTTCTTGGCAAGATCATATATCTCTTTTGGGGATTACTCTGACTTTTAATCTCTGCAAATATTGCTTCCTCTGCTTTTAAAAAACCGTGTTTTCTCTTTCCCATTCTGCATTACTTTTCGTCCAAACAGCTGTTCACTTGTTCAAATTGCAAATCCACCTTGCCATGGAATATTGTTCCCATAACTGGAGAGGTGCCTCCAAAACCTCTTTCAGGCTTCTAAAGTTCATTCAAAATAGATTAATTAATGACTCATCTCTAACAGAGTCTTGTCTTATAGACATTCTGTTTCTGCTGCATGACTTTTCTATATAGATTATATAATTCAGTGGATTTTATTGAAGTATTTTTACTTCTGGAGATTTGCAAGTTATTTTTTGTATTTTTTATTTCATTTTGAAAGCTAAGGAACAAGTTTAGTGTTAGGCTCAAAGAATGTAAAGAAAAACAGCAAAACCTTCTTTACTTATATAAACTGTAGAAGGAAGGGGATGAATCAGATTAGTGTAATTGATATTGGTGGTTCGACTGTTTATGAACTGGACAAACTTTTAGAGTGAATGGTTGTGTGAAATGGGAATTTTTTTTTTTTTTTTTTTTCTCTGATGCTGTATAAGCTTGCTTTTTTACATAATATGTCTCTGCTAATGCTTATGCTAAAAGTTGCATCTATAAATATGTGAATGAAATCATAACCACCCGACCAATACCATGCTGGCCCACCATTCACATGGATAACAACTACTATTCACCTAGGCTTTGACTCCACTAGATACCTGAAGATATCCATAAGTATCTGCAGCCATGCTGTCTGCAAGGTTTCCAGTGTTGGAATAGATGATGATTACCTATACATATGCCTCACTTCCCATTCCAAAACATCCCACAGGTGTTCAATTTTATTGTGGTCAGGTGAATTTGTAGTCCATTTGAGATGAGTGATATCTTCACTGTGTTCCTTGAACTACTCTTGGGCAATGTGGGCCTGATGACATGGTGCATTATCATCTTATAAGATCCCATTTCTGTGTGGAAAAAAATGCAACATGGCAGTGTGCACATAATGTTCTAAGAGCTGCTGGTAGACCTCATCAGTGAAGCATTGGTCCATATGCACAGGATACTAGTTTATGCCAAAAAAAAAAAAAAAAAAAAAAGTCTGTATGAAGCAACCACCATCACCTGGATAGCATGCACTATGCATGATGGGTTTCATGGACTTGGGTTGCTTGTGCCACACATGAAAGCATCCATCAGCATGTTCCACTAGGCATTTGGACTCATCCAGCCAGCAGATTTATTTCCAGTGTCCAACCAATGTGTAAGTGTTGCTCTGCTGTGGAACCCCCCATACATCAGCCTGTATGGCACATCATCATTTTGGATATTTTTCTTGTATTCCCCATATTGTACTGCGATTTAGACTGTTGCACAGTGACCACAAACATCCACCTTGCATAATCCTTTTCAATTATGTCAGCTGGAGGTGGTTTGACCTGTTCAACACCATTCTTTGTATACCTTAACCGCAGTGGGCCATGAGTAACCAACAAGATGTGCTGTTTCTGATATGGAATCACCGGATGCATGAGCTTCCACAATCGTGCCCTTTTGAAACGCACTGCACAATATCTTTACTAGTCCTATAACTGTTACTGTATCACATTGACTTGTATAACTGGATGCAAATTACCAGCATAGAAAGCTGGTAATTTGCATAACTGGATGCAAATTACCAGCTGTAGCATAGAAAGCTGTTTAACTTTTTTTACTTGAGCTATGTGGCATAGTCCATTGCATGATGGAATGTCATCACTCAGTGATCATTGTGTGAGTGAGAGAGCTGAACTCTAGAGTGAATACAGTGGGCCTTGACTTACGATGTCCGATATTCTCAGGAATTGATATACTTCCCATATGATTGTTTATTTTAAGGACCAATGATATTTGCAGGTGGTGATAGCATTCTGATATAGCTGGAACGATACATGGGGGGAAATTTTCAGATGTGTGGTGCACGGAACATCACTCATACAATTGTTCTCAACCAATTAGCATTTTTTTTTATTGTTCAAAAATGTTATTGTTCAATGCGTGGTGCGCAGAATTTCAGATCTCTGACAATCTGAAACAAAGTTCCATCAAACAGTACTGTGTGCTTTGAAGACTTTAAAGCCAGCAGAGCTGGTTTGACCTCTTCAAAAAAGGGCAAATATCAAAAGTGTTGAAAGGCATGGGGAGGCATCCAGTACTGATAAAAAAAGCAGCTAAAATTGAATTATAAGAGGTTGTTGATCCGGAGGATTATCTTACCCACCAGGTTTTTAACATTGACGAAACTGACCTTTTCTGGAAGTGAATGCCCAGGAGAACGTATATCACTAAGGATGAGTCTAGTTTACTTGGGAATAAGCCTGTGAAAGATAGGCTCACTCTCCTGTTGAGTGCCAATGCCTCTTGGATTTTATGCTGAAGTCTTTGCTTGTGTATCACTCTAATACCACCAGAACAACAAAAGGTCAACAAAAGCAAGTTGGGAGCATTTTGGTGGAGTAACACGAATGCCTGGGTTATGGAATATGTCTTCAATGAATGGGAACTTGAAGGTTTCTGTCCTTCAGTGAAGAGTTATTTTGAGAAAAATAAGCTTCCTGTGAAAGCACTGTTCCTGGATAATGTGCCAGGCTATGATCCCAACCTTGTTCAATCTCTTGAGGCACAATTTGACTTTGTTCAAATCAAATTTTTGCCGCCCAACACCACTCTTCTTCAACCAATGGACTAGCAAGTGATTGCAAACTTCAAGAAAACCTATACCATTAAAATGTTCCCAAGTTGCTTTGCACCAGCCTCTGGTGAAAATGCTGTCACCCTCAACATTAAAATTAACATGAATTAATACCACGGTATTTATTACATATACAGTACAGTTTTGCACAAACATTGTTTGCTCATCTATAAAAATTTAGGAATATGCTCATTTCATAATAAAGTAATTGAAGGGCAATCTGTTATAAACAGGTCATATAATGTAAGTAATATAAAAGTTAGAATACTTCATTGTGTGGATTTCAAAATAATTCATTAATGGATTTCATTCATTGATTTCGTCCATTATTCATTGATTTCATTGGTGTATTTCAAAATAATTTATTGAGTGGCAGTTCAGTTCCTAGAAATATCAGTTTAACATTGGGCAAAATATAAACATCAGTAAAATGGTGTAATAGAGCAATTAAAAAGTAAGAAAATAGAAATTTTCCATTAGACAATCTTTTATGGACATTAAGAATCACTGGTCTGCTTGTAACATTCGTCCCCTTTACCAAGTATAGAAACATGTTGAAAGAATGGTTGGGGTTTGTTTGTTAATTTGTTATTTGGTTTTTAGGAACATTAGTAACTAAGGCCATATTGCTCCGTAGATATGCGGTGGTCATTCCCTGACCTTTCTGTATCCTCCGTATTTGGTGGTCATGAGCTCGAACCCCGGCCTAATCAAGAAGCGTGTGCTATGCACTGCTGCTCTTGCCCACCTGGCTAAGGCACCGAATGGTTTGGGATTATACTGAAGGTCTGAAATAATTGAATATTGTTTTATGATTACCCGGGAGGTTTTTTTTTTTTTTTTATAAACCTGATGTACAGTGTTTAACATGAGTGCAGTGGTGCATGTGTTTGAGTTTACTGTGGTTCAGGTTCTTACATAATGGATAAATATCATTAATAATCACTTTTCAACTCCTCTTAACTACTTTTTTGCCAGAGTATAAGCCGAACTTTTTAAATTAAATTACATAATTTCCACTACTTTCTGCTGCTCAGTTATAAGTTCAGAGAATTCTATGCAAATGAAGAAATGTCAATTGTTTTCTTTTCACTCTCCTTGCTTAGAAGAAAGAAATGTATTTTTATTGATATTAATTTTTTTTTTTTTTTTTTTTTTTGGTAGTTGTTGGCGCATCGGCTTCTGTGGCCATATTGCACCTCCCAAGGTTTTTGCAGTACTTTGATCCAAGCCCGAGGCGGGAATCGAACCCGCGACCTTTGGGTTGCCGGGTAGGTACTTTACCCACTCGGCTAGCCCGGTCGGCTATTGATATTAATAAAGCAATAGAATGAGTTACTTGAAGAAGCAGCCAAATAAAGTTTTGCAGAAATTATTTTTTTTTCTCCTTTGAGGTGATGGCATTTTAACTGTTAACCAGTGTATGGACTGCTGCAATGAAAATTCTGTGTAATAAACTTTTCCTCTACAATTATAACTTAAAAAGCTTTAAATAAAAACTTTTTGAAATTATAGACAGTTATAACTTAAAAAGCTTTAAATAAAAACTTGCTGTAATTTTACATTTCTAAAGAAACCCAAATGTATTACAGCATCTCTTCTGAATGTGCCCATTAACTAAATAAAATTGTAAACTAATTTTCATAGTGGAGGCACTTTAATCTATGAGTAAAGTAATTTCTTTTTTAATTTTCATTTCAAGATGTTTTAGTGGTGTAATGTCTTCCAAAATTCTGTGGGAACCAGTATTTTTAAATTGATTGAAACTATATTATATGATAATATTACACAAAGAATGAATTAGAAAAAATTTTGGCTTTTAGTTTTGAAAAGTTAGCAAGCATACAAATGAGTATTTACTGTCATTTTGGTATTCTTAGTTGAATGAATATTTCAGTTATTGAATTGTTTATCGTCTCTTCTTCATAGTAGTATTAATGTTTCCTTTCAGCAATCAGTGAATTCTGAAGTTTGTTCAAAACAGGATATATTTCTTGGTGAGCTTCTGCAGGCTGTGAAGACATTCAAATCGGATGTTACTGAATTTGATGTTGAATATAGCAAGGTAAATTTAGAAAACTAATTAATTTTGATCCCCTCCCACCTTTTTTTCTTTCACTATTACTAAAGTTAGATATTCAAATCTTCACTACAGAATCATTTTGTTCATGCAGGCAACACTTCCTTCTAAGGTAATTTTTTCCCCATAGTGTCTATTAAAATTTCGAGAAGTCTCTATTGAATGGGATGAAAATCTGCCATAAAATTGGAATTATGTTATATATGATTTACGGGCTCCGTAGCCGAGTGGTCAGGAGCGGGAGTGCAGTAGCATACGCTCTTTGAGTAGACCGGGGTTCAAGCCCCTAACTGCTGAATACGGTCGATCTGTCAACTCGCACTGGACCAGCGTGGAAGATTATGGTCCATTTACCTCAGCATGAATTGTTGAGGAGGCTTCCATCCTGCAGTGGGTTGATTATGGCTGCACTTTACTTTTTTTTTTTTTATATATATATGATTTTACATGACTATCAGTGGATTAAATTAATGAATTGAAAACACATTCTTCACCAGAATTCTGATAATTAGCAAAGTTTCTCTATAGTAAGTAAATTATTTCCAACCATTAGAGAAACTTTGCTAATTATAACTGATCATAATGCAGTAACTATAAGCTTTTTTAGAATTACTAGAATATACTAGAATATTGGTATATTCTAGTAATTCTAGAATTCACTAATTAGTATCACTTACTAGAATATTAGTGTCTTTGCCAAATATATTGAGTAAGACGTGTGTGTTAAATAATGTTTATTACATCACACAGTGCTGGCCTTAGCAAATGTGGAGCCCAGTTGGAGCATGCCAGCTGGCATGCTCCAACATGCTACATCATGGACCATTCATATTTTGTGAAAGTTCCATCATGTAAACTTATAAAAACTAGAATAATAAAATCACTTATTACAGAATCAATACAAAGTTGGCATTGCATTGCACATGTAAAGCAAATCAGTGCATACATCTCTGTTCAGAGGTGTGCTTTCATTGTTCACTGAGCTCAAAAGGGGTGAAAAAAGGTGCAGACAATAAAAATAGCCTTTTGATGTTCATATTATATCTATCTCTGATCTGTAAATGATCCTTCAACAAATTTTCAATTAAGGGGGGGAAAAAATTACTGACACCAGAGTAATAAAATTACAAATCGTTCTCTCAAATTGTAACAAAATGCAAAGAATGGTAAATAATTAAATAAATCTATAGCAATGAGTAACACATAGTATTAAAACTGGACAACATTTAATGATCACCAACATCATGGATCATTCATAATTTGTGAATGGCCCACATTCACAATTGTGAATCCACAATTTGTGAATGAAAACTGTAAATAATCAAAATTGGAATAATAAATATACTTACATCTTCAGCCTTTCTGTCACAAGTTAGAAAAAAAAAAAATGGAGGTAATGAGTAAATCTTTTCATGTTCTGAGAAACTTAAAAATGTATAATCACTGCACTTGACAATGTAGAATCACAGAATGGTAGAATGAAAATCTCTGTGATTGGCTGAATTTTTTTTATTTTGTTTCTCACTTGCTTTTCCCAAGTTCCTCCTTCAAGTAACTTCACTTCACAACAAATATTCCCACCACAAATGAAAACAGTACAGGTACATATAAAAGCATTATAAAATGTATTATTCATGGCCAGTGACAAAGTCCATGGCCTGTTGGCTGTGTAGAAACAAAGCAATCAATGAACTGGAGATGTGCAAATGTATCCCCAATTCACAAAGGGAGATCGAAGGGTGACACAAGTAATTACAGACCTGTTAGTTTAACTTCTGTTCCGGGTAAAATAATGGAGTCACTGGTTAAAGTTGCATTGCAGGATCATCTAAACAAGACTGCCGCAATCATTCAGAAACAGCATGGGTTTGTTAATGGAAAGCCTAGTCTGACAAATTTGATTGGATACCATGATGTGGTTACAATGGAACTGGATGCAAAAATTAATTTTGATATCATATACATTGGATTTCAGGAAAGATTTGACACCGTCACGCATGGAAGACTACTGTACAGATTGGAGCAGAATGGTATTAAGGGTAAGTTGCTACAATGGATAAAAGGGTGGTTGAGTGGGAGAAGACAGAGAGTGGTAATCAGTGGACGCTGTTCTTCATGGACTAATGTTATTAGTGGAGTCCCACAGGGTTCGCTCTTGGGCCCACTGTTGTTTTGTATATTTATCAATGATATTGATGAAGGTATATCAGCCTTAGTGTTGAAGTTTGCAGATAATACAGGCTTAGAGTCGAAGGCAAGGTTGTTAATGACAGTAATGGCAGTGTGCTACTGCAACAGGATCTAGAAAATTTGGGAAAGTGGGTTGAGAAGGGACAACTGAAGTTTAACATTAACAAATGCAAAGTACAGCTTATGGGTAGAAGTAACCCCAGAGTAATGTTCAAACTGTGCGGTACAACACTTAGGGTGGTAGAAAATGAAAAAGACCTGGGAGTGATGCAGTCAGATATGAAGTTTTCTGAACAAAGCAGACAGGTGCCAGAATAGGTCATGGGGTTTTGTCAATGATATACAGGAATTTTGCTATCAGTAAAAAGGAGGTGATTATCATTTTGTATATGGCAGTGGTCAGGCCATGCCTTGATTACTGGTTACAGGTCTGGAGGCCTCATTTTAGGAAGGATTTAGATTTGCTTGAGTGTGTACAGAGAAGGGCAACAAGATTGGTGAGTGGAAAGAAGGAGTCCTCTTACCAAGAAAGGCTTAATTTTTGCAAATTGCAGCGGCTGGAGACTAGGCACCTGCGAGGTAATCTGATTGAGGTGGCCTTGAATGGGTTGAACACGCTTAATTCTGATGGGATTCTTCCGCTTTCTCATATTAGCATTAGTAGAGGCAAAAAAGCAAGCTTATGCAGCATCAGCCAAAAAAAAAAAAAAAAAAAAACCACTCCCATTTCACCCCTCCGTTCTTTTGAAATACCTTTCCAGCTGAGCCTAAAATTTATTTAGACTATCAACTTCCACAACAAGCGATTGAAGTCTGTTCCACCAACCAACTACCCGCTAGCTAAAGGCAAATTTCCGCACATATATCCTATATCTCTCTTTCCTCAAATTTGAATTTATGCCCTCTCAGGTGATTATTCTGAGCAAGAGGCAGAATCCCATCAGCATTGAGCATGCTCAAATCATTCAAGACTTTATACACCTCTATCAGATCACCTCGCTGGTGCCTAGTCTCCAGACACTGTAATTTGGAAAACTTAAGCCTTTCTTCATGAGAGCACCCCTTTGTTCCATTCAGTAATCTGGTTGCCCTTCTCCTGACTCGTTCCAGAAGCTCTACATCCTTCTTGAAATGAGTCCTCCAGACCTGTATACAGTACTCTAGTTGTGGCCTGACCATTGCCTTATACAAGGGAATAATCACCTCCTTATCCCTGCTAGAATAATTCCTGTATATCATTGACAAGACACCATGAGCTATTTTTGTAGCCTGTCTGCGCTGCTCAGAGAACTTCATATCTGTGCCTGCACAATTACCCCCAGGTCCTTTTCATTCTCTACCACTGTCATGGTATTACCACAGAGTTGATACATTGCTCTGGGGTTACTGTTTCCCATATGTAGGACTTTACATTTGTCTATGTTAAACTTCATTTTCCACGCCTCAGCTCATCTGCTCAACCTTTCCAGATCCTGTTGCAGCAGCATAGTGTCAGTAGTGTCCTTAACAACCATGCCAACCTTTGTATCTTTTGCAAACTTGGACATTAAGCTTGATATACCATCATCAATATCATTTATAAATACAGAAAAAACAATGGACCCAACACCGAACCCTGAGGGACTCCACGAATAACATTAGTCCACAATGAACAGTGTCCATTGATTACCACTCTCTGTCTTCTCCCCCTCAACCATCTCTTTATCCATAGCAGCAATTTGCCTCCAGTGCCACACTGCTCCAATTTGTGCAGCAGTCTTCCAAGTGCAGCAGTATCAAAAGCCTTTCTAAGATCCAAATATATAATTTCAAAGTTATTCCCTGCATCCAGTTTTTTTGTGACTGCATCATAGTATCCAATCAAATTGGTCAGACCAGACTTTCCCTTAAGAAAACCATGCTGTGTCCGAGCTATAACTGAACTCTTGTCTAGATTATCCTGCAGCACTTCTTTAACCAGTGCCTCCATTAATTTTCCTGGAACAGAAGTTAAATTCACAGGTCTATAATTACTTCTGTCAGCCATTGATCCTCCTTTGTGAATTGGGGTCACATTTGGGCCTATCTCCAGTCTATGGGTACCTCCCCTGAGTCCAAAGAAGCTCTCTTAATTATGGCTAAGGGTTTGCTTACTTCCTTTGCTGCCTCCTTTAATACATATAACTGGATAGATCCCATCCACCCCGGGTGCCTTTTTTTATGTTTATCCTCAACAATTTCTCCTCCACTTTCCTCTCAGTTATTACAAAATCATCTAGCTCACTACCAGAGTTTACTTCCCTTCTGGCATTCGCCTTCCTGAATAACTCCTCATGTATGAATGTAGATGCAAAATACTCATTTAGTCTGCCTTTGCCTGCCTAATCTCCTTTGTGACTTGGTTACAGACCAGATTATCTATCATAGGCTTCCATGTCACCCATTAATTTATATGTATCCCATGCATTTTTCTTCTCTGCCATATGTGTCATTAGTTCATCTGACATCCATTTAGGCCTAAACCTTGAACAGTATTTCTTAGTTGGTATTTAAAGCCTAGTAGCTTAGAAGATAAATTCTTTGAATGCTTCCCATTTTGAATTTTCTTTTGGTAACATCATCAGTTGTTCCCAGTGTATAGAATTTAAATGCTGTCTCAGACCATTGTAATCGCCTCTACGAAAGCAAAAACGTAGAGGCGATTACGAAAGCAAAAACTTCCCTTTACCCCTGATGGTAGTTACCTCTTTGAGTAAATCCCACTTCTGCAGATTGTGATCATTGCCACCTAGTGGTTCCTTTATCTGCAGATTCTTAAAGCATGAAGAATCACTACTGATAATCAGATCAAGAGTATTACTCCCTCTAGTTGCCTCCCGAACATGCTGATGTAGAAAACAATCATCCTATAAATCCACAAAAGCCTTGCTAGTGTGTGAGTGACCAACCCACAAATTCCAGTCAATATCTGGGAAATTGAAATACCCCCATTATAAGATTCTGTGATTTACTGGCCCACTCTATTTCCCTGTACAGTTTCTTATTATACTCATCAGAGTCATTAGGCCTATAGCATACTCAATTTTTATCTCCCAATGCTTATGTCATGTCAAACTGACTCGACACTGCACTGTCCAGCGATGTCGACTGGCTTCATTTCCCTAGATTTTATGCATTTCTTAACTAATAGCAAAACCTCTCCTCCCTTCCTATCCTGTCTATCCTTTCTGCATACATTATACTCCCCAAATTCCAGTTCTGCATTCCTTATATCTGTGTGACACCATGTCTTTGATATCCCAACAATATCTGCCTTTGATGTTTTGAGCAATACCTCAAATTCAGATTATGAATCTAAGGGGGCATAAATTCAAATTGAGGAAAGACAGTTGTAGAATAGATGTGTGGAAATTTGCTTTTAGCCAGCGGGTGGTTAATTCCTGGAACAAACTTCCATCTGTTGTTGTGGAGGTTGATAGGTTAAATAAATTTAAGGAGGAACTGGAGAAACATTTAGAGGGAATGGTTGTGTGATTTTTTTTTTTTTTTTTTTTTGGTTGATGCTGCATAATCTCATACACTTGCTTTGTTGCATCACATGCCACTACTACTACTACTAGCACCACTATTATGCCTGCATTTGACTCCATACAGCATAAGGCAATGTTTCAGGCACTGGAAAGACAAGGCATAGACATCCCATTTAAAATTGAGAAAGGAGTTTGACAAGGAGATGTCTCTGAAATTGTTTACTGCTACCCTTGAGGAAACTTTCAGAAGATTAGACTTGTCGCAGAAAAGAGTCAGTGTAAATGGAGAATACCTAAGCCTTTTGCAGATGAAATTGTGGTCATAAGCCACGATCCCAAAGATTTAGAGAGAAAAACCTTAATCAGTTATGCAAAGTTATTAAGGATTTTGGACTAAAGATGAATATGGCTAAAACAAAAGTAATGATGAACAAGTATGCCACAGAAAGGGATATAATCGTTGAAGGAGTAGAAATTGAAAAGGTGGATTCGTATACTTATCTTGGACAAGTCATTAGCTGTAATAATGATAAATGAGGTCACCTTTTTTAGTGTTTTGGCATGATATTTTTAAGGCCGGATGCGCTTCCTGATGCCAACCCTCACCCTTTTATCCGGGCTGGGGATATGCATTGGTCATTCCCTGACCTTCCGCATTCTCCATATTTGGCGGTCACTGGCTCGAACCCCTGGTCTAATCAAGAAGTGCGCACTACGCACTGCTGCACCTGGCTACAGAGGCGCCAAATTTGAATTTTAAAAGTACTGCCTGAGAATTCAGAAAATCCAAAAATCCGCATCAACGCAGACCCTGAGCAGTCCAGATTTTCGGACTTCTACTGTATTATGAATTTAAAAATAATAATAATAAAAAATAAAAACACTATTTTTTTCTGCATCCTTTGGACTCATTGATAAAATGCTAATCATATTTTCTAAACATATCTAAAAAAGGTCAATGTTTTGGGTTTCAGTGGAGTTCTTCGCACTTTAAAAACTGTTTTAAAATCAATTTTTTAACTAAACTTAAAAAAAAAACAAAAAACTTTTACCTTCTTCTTTTTCTTTTCATTTATCATTTTTTTTTCATCTATTCTTTTTTTATTTTTTTGTTTAATTTTAATTTTTCTGTCATGCATGAGGCCACAAGAGTACAGGGTCCAATTTTGTTCAGTCGGGCTAAGGCTGGCCCTAACATCACATTATGTTAAGCTGTATATTATTATTATTATTATTATTAGTCACATAGTGCAAGGAAGCGTGAGGCTTATGCTGCTCCAGCCAAAAAAAAATTTCCAAGTTACCCTGAGAGAGAGAGAGAGAGTGAGAGTGAGAGTGAGAGAGAGAGAGAGAGAGAGAGAGAGAGAGAGAGAGAGAGAGAGAGAGAGAGAGAGAGAGTGAAGGAGGAAGGAATCACCAAGAAAGAGAAGAATGATGATATCCAGCTCAGAACCCTAGGTATGCCAAGCCCATACTCACCAGATGTGAGCCTCCGGGGTTAATATTTTCAGGGTTCTCTTCAAATGGTGAAACACAAAGGGTGAATTGATAAATGGTGCAGAGTGGTTCTAATCTAAAATATCAGGATTAAATGTGATATAGAATTAAAATGCACAAGTACATTCCTTGGTTAAGTTGGAATCTCCATTAAAACCCATATAAAAGAAAAACGCAATCTTTTCTGGCAGAAATTTATAAAGTAGAGAGTGGTATTTGAAGCAGGGCTTCAGAAATTTGTTCACAGTCTAGCTGAAACTGGAAATATTATGTGCTAGATTAAAAATAAAAACAAACAAAAAAACAAAACAAAACTACCAACTCTTTTTCTACAGCTATTCCACATAAACCTCTCCATGAATCACATAAATGTCACATAAAAAGGTGAAAATGATGCTTATTTTAGTTAAATTCACATAATACTGACTGCCTGAAGCAGCAATAAACTCTGGTTTATTGATAATCAAACTCCTTGTATGCTTTATATGAAAATTATGTCTAATTTAATATGCTACTGATGCTTCACATTTTCTCCCCCTCTTGCCTACTCTAAAATTTCAAAACTCTTTGAGACATTCATCTATAATGCTACTAAAACACTGACTCAAATCAATAAAATACCTTTATTAAATATGCTGACTGTATATTAAAATAAAATAAGATGATATTAAAATCCTTTTAGCACTTTTATATTTTTCATTCTTGCTATAATATTATCTTATTTTATTTTATTTTAATATACAGTCCGTATATTTAATAAAGATTTTTTTTTATTTGAGTCACTGTTTTAGTAGCATTATAGATGAACCACAGTGTTCCTGACTCCAGAGGCCTCTTCAGTGAATTCTTTGTATGACAGATCAATGTTTTAAGTCCTGTTATGTTAAGGCATGCTGGTTATTTTGATCACAGTTAATGTAGTCATTCATTTAATATTATAACTTTTACAAAGTTCTGGTCAGATATATACTGATACATAGACAAAATGTTTTTTATTGTAATCAGTGTATGTTATTGCTTTTATTTATTTATTTTTTTTCCTTTATTGCATTTACTCATATGTATGGAAGTGATTAAGTAACATCCCGATTTGTTCTTAAACTCTGATTCATTATTTGCCCAGTTACTGCTTTTATTTTGTACAGTTCATGTGGTTATTAGTGTCATTACTCTGTGAAAGAAAGTATTGTGCAAGCAAAGTTTTTACGGCTCCAGATAATCGAGAAGTTTTTTTTAATTTTTTCTGTTTTATTAACTTAAATTGGCATATTAATTTATTTTCTAGAGTAGCTTTATATTTCTAGTTGCGATACTTAGTTTAATTTTTAACTTCGATAGATTTTGTAGGTTATTACTTAGTATTGGTAAGGGTATCCAATCCATGTGTTTTACAAGTATTGCAGGTCTGGCGAATGCAAAGTTTTTAGCTATATTTAGCCGTTATTGACTTAATTGTTATATTAAATTATTTTCTATAAGTAGCTTATAGACCTAGTCAAGATCCTTTGTTTATTCTGAATTTAGATAACTAGATTTTGGAAGTTAATTAATACTTAGTGTCCTTAGATTTACCGTTCTTAACTTGCCGCCATTTTTATACGATACAATGTTATATCCCGTACTAGATAGCGTTAGCTTAGTATAGTGTATAATATTATCAGTTAATCAGTAAAATTTATTAATCTTGTTAAACTTCATTGTCAATTAAATTGTACTTTTTTTTAGCTAAATACATATAACGACTCAGATTTTACAAACGTAATATTATTAATTAATACATAACTTGATAAGAAGTTATATAACGAAACTCAGAGATAATACTCGATACTGAAAAAAAAAAAAAAAATATATATATATATATATATATAGTGTTATAACTGCATTGGGATATAAGTTTAGGGTTATAATTTTGTACTGAAATTGAAATTTTATTGAAATCATGACTCAGACCAGAGCAGCAAAGCAAAACGATCAAGCTAATGGGAGTGCTATGGCTCAGGAGAGAACTGGGGGGACAGTTGCCATCTGAATCACAGCCTTTTAAAATGTTTGAAAACTACTTGTTTGATGTTTGTGGAGCAGTCAGGAAAGGGACATGATATTGCCAAGGGGAATCAAGCTCTCAGCTGCCCACATCAATGCCAGAGCTTACACTTGATTATCACGCAACACAGCGGCAATCCCCAAGGCAGAATGCGCTGGTCCCACAGGAACTAATAGTTGTTGGTGACTCAATTGTCAGGGAAACAGGGAACATAATGTGTAAAAAGGACAGGTGGAACAGGACCAGGGTATGCCTGCCAGGGGCAAAGGTTGATGATGTTGTAGACCAGATATCATCTTTTAAGTCTACAAAAGGTGATATTGTTGTAACATTGGCACTAATGATATTAAGAGTAGGAGATCAGCGGAATTACCGGAATTACAAATTACAGCATCTGGAGACCAGGCACCTGTGAGGTAATCTGATTGAGATGTTTAAGGCTTTGAATGGTTTGAGCAAGCTCAGTGCTGATAGGAGTCTTCCTGTTTCCAAGATTATGAAAAGTACTTGAGTGAGCATAAATTCAAACTGAGGAAAGAGTTGCGGAACTTTTTTGAGTGAATGGGAAGTGTTTTTTTTTTTTTTTTTGGCTGATGCTGTATAGCTTGCTTCCTTGCATTATATGCCACTACTAATGCTAATATATTGGAGGAGGTGGTCTCATCCAGCTGGTGCACCAGTTCACAGGTTATATCATGGTGGTTGGACGTGGTCCAGGCCTCCTGCATGTAAGGAAGGTAGACCAGCATCATACCCAAAGCAACCTAAGCAGAGTCCCCTTCTGCCCATGCGCAGTTTCCGGACTCCTGGCGAAAGGCAATCGTTCTTGCCTTTCCTAAGCCAGGAAAGGATCCAAAAGTCACCACCAACTATCGTCCTATTGCTCTGACTAGCTGTCTGTGCAAAATTCTGGAGAGAATGGTTAATTCTCGTTTAATATGGTATTTAGAATCAAATGACCTTCTCTCCAGCATCCAGTGCGGCTTCCGAAGGAACCGGTCCACTTTGGACCATCCAATTAGATTGGAAGCATCCATCCGGGATGCTTTCCTAAAACGCAAACACCAAGTGTTTGCGTTTTAAAATTGTTGAAAAAAAAGCTGTGAATTATGTTTGAATTTGAAAGTGCCTGCAATTTCGCCCAGACAATAGGAATGAGTATATGATAAGAGCCTTGTCGATCAATTTGGCCCTGGAGAGACTGTGCAAGGCTCAAGGGGTAGAATTTTTGTCAGCCTGGTCTGTGCTTGTGAACAGCAGAGACTGCTTCTACAGGGATGGGATATATCTTAAATAGAAAGGGTGCAAGAATGTTTGCTGATACTATCGAGGCAGTGTTAGGTGGGTCGGAAAACTGTTAGCTTGGGGGTGATACACGGACTAATAGATTAACAGTAGCGCTGGCAGAGTTGAAAGTGATTCTTGCATTGCTTCTATTGAAATGAGCAGCAACCTGGAAAACAAGATGCAGTGCATTTCAGAGACTGCTGGGAATCTGCAGTACAAGTAAACACTTGGGGTGTGTTAGGGTAGCTAAGAGTAGAAACAGGTGCATGTATACTTGCATGTACACCAATGCTAGGAGTATAGTTAATAAATTCAATGAGCTTGAAGTGCTAGTCAACACATCAAAGACAGATATTGTTGGGATATCAGAGATGTGGTGTCACACAGATATAAGGAATGCAGAATTGGAATTTGGGGAGTACGATGTGTATAGATGTGTATAGAAGGATAGACAGGATATGAAGTGAGGAGGGATTATGCTATTGTTAAGAAGCACATAAAATCCAAGGAAGTGCAGCCAGTCAACATCGCTGGATAGTGCAGTGTCGAGTCAGGAATTTTTCGCTGGACAGTCAGTGTTGATACAAGAATTTTTCTGGCAAGGATAAGGAGGTGATTATCCCGTTGTATAAGGCAATGGTCAGGCCACACCTTGAGTACTGTATACAAGGCTGGAGGCATTTTAAGAAGGATGCAGAGCTGTTGGAACAAGTACAGAGAAGGCAACAAGATTAGTGAATGGAACGAAGGGTTGCTCTTACGAAGGAAGGTTTAAATTTTGCAGATTACATTGTCTGGAGACTAGGCACCTGCGAGGTGATCTGATTGAGATGTATAAAGCTGTGAATGGTTTGAGCATGCTCAATGCTGATGGGATTCTTCCTCTTGCTCAGAATAATCACCTGAGAAGACATAAATTCAAATTGAAGAAAGACAGCTGTAGAATAGATGTGCGGAAGTTTCCCTTTAGCCAGCAGGTAGTTGATTTTTGGAACATACTTCCATCTTTTATGTGGAAGTTGATGTGGAAGTTGATATCCTAAATAAATTTAAGGCTGAGCTGGACAGGTATTTGGAAACGAACAGAGTGATGAAATGGGAGCGAGTTTTTTTTTTGGCTGATGCTGCATAAGCTTACTTTCTTGCATCGTATGCCTCTGCTAATGCTAATGGTAGAGCATCAACTCTTTTCCAAATCTTGATTTTAATCTTTCCTTTTGTTTTTAATTGTTTATTTTGATTTGCAGAAACTTGACGACAGTTTCATTTATATTGATAACTTCCTCAAAGAAATAGTGGACGCACAAATTAAAATATTTTATATTGCTTGATTTTAATGTTTTCTTTCTGTTCATTTTCATATTTTTATATACACATTTGTGCTCTGCATGAAAAAATCAAATCTGAACAGCTACATTCTTTATTTTCATCAGTTATTTTTATCAGTTGAGTCCCCAAGTGATCACAATAAACGAAGTCCACTGTATTTTGAATAATTCAAGGAAGACTAAATGGGGATGATAGCATAAAGGCTTAATTGTCGGTACTCACCTCAGTATAAAATAATCCATCCTGTACAATCAGATTCATAATGCCATAAAATACAGTTCTTCACATGACGATTTAGTTACAGAACTTTAATATCTCATAAAGACATTTACTGCTAGACAATATCCCTTACAACTAATCTATCACATAATTTCTGTTGCCGAATACAGAATTAACAATCCGCACAATCAAAACACTAACCGGGATAATAAACAAAATACATGTATCGTCTCTCCCTTACCATTGTAGACTTGCTTGATAACTTTGCAAAGTATTTGACAATGATAATTTGTAAGCACTGATATAACTTGAACATTTTCTTCGTATAATAAATTAGGGTCTATGTTCAGTGCTTACAAAGAAACACACAGTTACTGTATATGCAACATCAATAATGTCGTTTGTGTAATCAAGTGTCAACCAGGATGAAACACATGCTATATCGGAATCACTATTGCGAAATACAGTACAATAAAAACTTCCAGCACATGCAGTTATTACCATTTTAATAGTTTCAAAACTGATCACGTCATCACTGAACTCACTCAATACATTCACTTCCATAATGATAACCCCCAAATTGATTCAGCTGTTCCTATTATTAATTTAAAATCCAGTTACAAAATTTTTCAATATTAGGCACTCGTTATAGAATGGTGTCGTCATAACACTAATTTTAATGTTTTAAATACAAAACTCCCAACAAATCTTTCACCAGTCTGGAACCTGACATATGTGAGTGAGGTTCCCATGTGTTTCGAAATGCATCAAGGGAAATCAGGACTCTTTAAATACATAGTTCTCCTTTTACCCATCTTTGCCAACTGAAGACATTTATGTGAAAGTCTCTCGTTACGACTGTTGGTTTATTAATACTTCACATTAATATTTCACATATGTAACAACGTGGAATAAGATGGTGCACTTCTTCTTCCGGGGAAAATCGTAACCACAGATATTTCATCCTTATTTATTAATTTTAAAAGAATTTTTAATCTGTATTCTAAATTAGTTTTAATCCTATTCCACCTTAACATCATGTAACAGAGCAGGCCAATTGAGGTGAGTACCGACAATTAAGTCTCATCCCCATTTAATCTAATTGATATACGGTACTTTAAGATGTTCTATTAATCACCTAATGCAAGGAAGTTAAAAAAAAAAAAAAAAAAAAAATCCAGTTCAATCACAATTTGCCCATTTCTGAAAACTAACATTTCAGCACTGAACCCTGTCAGAGCCTCTACCTTGGAAAGCAGCTTATTCCAGTGATCAATATCACTGTGCCAAAAACTTTCCTTCTAATCTCTCCAAAACTCTACATTGTGTTTCATTGTTTTTTTTCACCTGCTAATGGGAAAATACTTCACTAATTCATTCTATGTATTTCTTTAAGGGCCTTAAACACAACTATCAACTTTTGTTGATTTATTTAGTCTTCATGCTCTAATCCACATTTTCTGAGATGTTCCTAATAGCGACAACCCTTAGCACACTCTCAACCAATCTATTTGTCCTTCTTTGTTCTTGAGGCCTCATTTTCAGAAGGATATAAAGCTACTGAAACAAGTACAGAATAGGGCAATAAGATTGGTGGGGAGGGGGGCAATGGGTTGCTTTTATCAAGAAAGGTTTAAGTTCTACAAATTACAGCATCTGGAGACCAGGCACCTGTGAGGTAATCTGATTGAGATGTTTAAGGCTTTGAATGGTTTGAGCAAGCTCAGTGCTGATAGGAGTCTTCCTGTTTCCAAGATTATGAAAAGTACTTGAGTGAGCATAAATTCAAACTGAGGAAAGAGTTGCGGAACTTTTTTGAGTGAATGGGAAGTGTTTTTTTTTTTTTTTTTTGGCTGATGCTGTATAGCTTGCTTCCTTGCATTATATGCCACTACTAATGCTAATATATTGGAGGAGGTGGTCTCATCCAGCTGGTGCACCAGTTCACAGGTTATATCATGGTGGTTGGACGTGGTCCAGGCCTCCTGCATGTAAGGAAGGTAGACCAGCATCATACCCAAAGCAACCTAAGCAGAGTCCCCTTCTGCCCATGCGCAGTTTCCAGACTCCTGGCGAAAGGCAATCGTTCTTGCCTTTCCTAAGCCAGGAAAGGATCCAAAAGTCACCACCAACTATCATCCTATTGCTCTGACTAGCAGTCTGTGCAAAATTCTGGAGAGAATGGTTAATTCTCGTTTAATATGGTATTTAGAATCAAATGACCTTCTCTCCAGCATCCAGTGCAGCTTCCGAAGGAACCGGTCCACTTTGGACCATCCAATTAGATTGGAAGCATCCATCCGGGATGCTTTCCTAAAACGCAAACACTTGGTGTCGGTGTTCTTTGACATGGAGAAAGCGTATGACACAACTTGGAAATTTGGCATCTTAAAAGATCTGCATAGCCTTAGTCTTAGGGGGCAACTCCCAATTTTTATTAAAAACTTTCTAGCCAATCGATCTTTCCAAGTTCGTGTGGGATCCTCACTCTCTCCTTCCTTCAGTCAAGAGGAGGGGGCACCACAAGGATCAGTATTAAGTGTCACGCTTTTCGCCATCAAAATAAATTTAATCGCAGAACAACTTCCTCCAACTGTAAACAGTGCCCTCTATGTTGATGACTTTAGCATTTTTTGTCAGTCGTGCAACATGAGGGTTATTGAAAGACAACTGCAGAAAGCCATTGATAATCTGAATTTCTGGGCACTTGCTAATGGCTTCAGGTTCTCGCCGGAGAAGACCGTTTGCATACACTTTTGTCGTAAGCGTCATCTTCATCCTGAACCCGAATTAAGGCTCGGACAATATGCTATTCCAGTAGCAGCGAACATAAAATTCTTGGGACTCATATTTGATGAAAAACTGACCTTTTTGGATCATATCCATCAACTCCGCACAAAGTGCACACGTGGGCTTAATATTCTCCGCTAGCTCTCCTCTACATCTTGGGGAGCAGACCGATGTATCCTTCTTCAGCTTTACCGTGCACTTGTGCGATCCAAACTAGACTATGGGTCCCAGGTATATTCCTCAGCCAGAGACAGTGTCCTGCGATGGCTGGACCCCATCCATCATCAGGCCCTACGTATTGCTACTGGAGCATATCGCACATCTCCTGTCCAGAGTTTATACATTGAAGCAAACGAACCACCGTTATCGCTTCGACGTAAGCAGTTGTCTTTAAAGTACGCTTTAAAACTGAAATCCCTGCCAGACCATCCTACGTGGCCATTCGTTTTTGAGCCACGATGGGAAAATTTATACAATACCTGTAAGACTGCCAATCGTCCTTTTGGTATTCGTCTCCAAGAGCTACTCAAAGAACTCAATATCAAGGTAGACAAAGTTGCCCAAACACCAAAGCAACCCTCTCCACCCTGGCATGCTCATGTCCCGGCATGTGACTTGTCTCTTAGAAATTGGGGAAAGTTGGACACTCCATCATCTGTCTACCTGCAGCTTCATTCAGCACACCGAACTGAATATTCTGACTTCGTGCCAGTCTACACAGATGGTTCGAAGTCGGAATCAAATGTGGGATCTGCTGCTGTCTTTACAGACAGCACTACATCGGAGCAGATTCCCTCTGAATGCAGCATATTTACTGCAGAGCTGCAAGCTATAGTTAGCCTTGGATCACATTAGTGAATGCCAATACCAACGGTTCATTTTATATTCCGACTCGCTCAGCATGTTACAGGCTTTAATATCTGTAAGATATAATCCTCATCCAGTTCTGTCTAGTATCCAGCAGAAGATTCACTTCCTCCGTGGACGTGAATATGATATGTGCTTCTGCTGGATTCCCAGCCACATTGGGATTAGGGGAAATGATTTGGCTGACACCGCAGCCAAATCAGCAATCCCCAATAATAATCGCTGCCTGTCAGTCCCCTATACAGACTACAGGCAAACAATACAGCAGAAGATACATTCCCAATGGTAGGATTTGTGGAATGGACAGATTGGGAATAAACTATATCGTATAAAGCCTGTAATTGAACCTTGGCAGTCTAGTCTGCACAGGAATCGTAAGGAGGAAGTTGTTCTTGCCCGGACCCGCATAGGACATAGTCATTTGACTCATTCTTTTTTGCTGAGGGCTGATGACCCTCCTATGTGTGAGTCCTGTGGCACAATTTTATCAATTAGACACATTTTAATTGAATGTCCAGATTTTAGCAATATCCGTTTTACCGCTTTTAACCATCTGACTGAGCCATATACACTCAGTCAGATTTTATCTGACAATGACAATGTGTCTGCTGTTTTTAGCTTTTTAAAATCAATAAATATTTTTACTCGTATATAAAATTTTTACATTTTTCTTTTATATATTTGTTATACCTTTTGACATAGTGACCTAACTAATTAGGTCACTGAAAGTTTAAAATTTTTTATAAATGACCTGGTCTTGGCGCATTACAGCCTTAGTAGCTAATGCGCCAATAAAACCAAAACCAAACCAAACCAAACCAAACCTTCTGCCCATGCTGCACGAACAAAGCTAGAAAGATGGTCAAAGGAGATACTCCGTGGTAGACACTTCAGTGACCATTAAGATCACAGATAAAATGGCTTCCAATGTATGGCTCATGAGCAGGATGCTCTTCCTCGAGACTGAAGGATTCATGCTCGCCATCAAGGATGTACCAGGTAATCAACACCAGAATCTATAGAAAATAACTTGCCAAGGAGCTTTGAGTGTCAGATGACACATGTTGACAGTACCACCTGGCCTCAGAAACGATCTAACGCATCACTGCGGGATGCAAGGTGATCATACACTTGTAGACCCATACACTTATAGACACGACCAGGTAGCAAGGATAATACATCAGAAGCTAGCAAGGAAATACCAGTTGATCAAAGAAAGTGTACCGTATTCAAGTGTGAACCCCAGGCAGTATACCAGAGACCCCCAACCCACAAGCTGTACCGAGACCACGCAATAATAATGGACAAAATAATCCCACACAGCAGACTGGACATAACTCTTGTGGACAAGAAGGAAAAGGCTACCTATCTGATATACATAGCAGTGTTCAATATTGGCAACTCCAGAAGACCCATGAGGAAAAGATCGGGAAGCACATGGAGCTCAGACAGGAGACAAAGAGGTGTGGCATATGATCTTCCCGATTATCACATCAACCACCAGTATCGTGCCAAAGACCCTATATAATAGCCTAGCATCAATAGGTCTCCAAGAGACCTATTGATGCTAGGCTGTTATATAGGGTCTGGAGTTCCTGCAAGGAACTCCAGAAAGTTCAATTCTGAACATCTGTAGGATAGTTGGAGTTCACCAAACATAACAACCACCCCTGTATACTTGGTAGAAGTACTCCCATGGGGTGGAAACCCCTAATCAGGAGAATTAATACGAGTAGTAATAATAATAATAATAATAATAATAAGAAGAAGCATTTATTCTCAATTCGCTGTCCATGTTTATTATTTCATATTTATTAAGAGTATTTCTTTATTTTGTTAGTGCTATGTTAAAGTTATTTACTTAATGATATATGCTTTTATGATATCATCCATTTATTAAAGCTTTCATATGTTTTGTTCTTTTTTTGTTATTATTTATAAAAATAATAATCAAAGAAAATAATAATTATAAAATTATTATTTGATTTCTTGGATATTTACCATTTATTTGATTCTTTATCATTTATTGACCATATCTTATCACCAGTGCATTCCAAATCATTTAATTATTTTGCAGGGTGGACCAATGGTTGAAGGTATTTCATCTGATGAGGCAAGCAAAAGACTGGATGTGTTCGTTGTGAGTATCAGTAACATAAAATAATGTACTTATTAGTTAATATTCTGCTGATTTGAAATAAATAGATAAATTCATGAAATTCATTCATTTTATGATAATATAGTATGCATCTTTCAGTTTCATTTAAAAAAGTGTTTAAGAAATATTTTGCAGTTTCAAGAAGCATGCTTAAAAGTATTATAACCATTTGTTTTAAATAATTTAAACAAAACATTTTAAATTTTAAAATGTTTTGTTTTGTTTTAAATTGAAGTCTACATATTAAAGATTAAAATGTAGTTTTAAACATCTTTATTAATATAAATTGTTGTATATATTATAAATCTATTATAAATTGTTTTCTTTTAAAAAATGTGACAGCGTTTCTCCTGCCATACTGAATAATGAATTTTCTAAATTTGTCCTTTGAGCAATAGATAAGAAATGGAAAGTGAGAAAATACATTATTAAATGTGACTATATATATATATATATATATATATATATATATATATAGTTACACATATATATATATATATATATGATTCAATGTGTATATATATGATTCAATATATACAGGGTGTTTTGAAAATGGTGGTTAATAATTTAAAGTCGAAAAAACAGTCCCAGTGAACATTGGGCTTCAAATGAACCGTTTTCGAGATAATTCACATTTTCTGTTAAGATCCGCTACTGACTATGGGAGAACTAGTTTAGCAAAAAGCTATGAATTCTTTGCTAAGGGTGGTTTTATTAAACATCAGATAATACATTTTTAATTTTTTTGCTTCAACACCACCGGATTTTATAGATGTTACATGTTACAGGATATTACAAAAGGTGTTCAAAATGCTGTCCTTGCATCCATACACAGCTTTGTAGTCTTCTCTGCATTGAGTTGCGAATCCTCTCAGGCATTCCTGGGTCATTTCTGATTTGCTGAAAGGCTCTTTCAACCCGATACTGCGATTCCTCAGCTGTGTTAATGTCAATAGTGTACACCATGTTTTTACATGACGCCAGGTACAAAATTTATAGGATTTAAGTCTGGTGATCTGGGGGGCCACATTACAGGCTCACCTCTACCATCCACCATTGACCATACCTTCTAGTTAGATACCAAGTCACAACTCGAGAAAAATGTGCCAGTGTACCCTCATGCATTAACCACATGTTCTGGCATTGCTGGAGAGGAACATTATCATCATCAAGGTGGTCTGGGAGAATATTCTGCAGGAACTGAAGGTACAGCTCTCCTGTTTGGCAGAGAGTGTGGTCCAATTAGATGGTCTCCTAGTAGTCCTGCCCAGACATTCAACGAGAAACATTGCTGATGTTGTGACTCATAAATTGTATTAGGATTTTTGTTGGACCAAACATGACAGTTATGAAAATTAAAAATACCATCATGAGTAAACCCAGCTTCGTTAGTGAACAAAATGTTGTTTAAAAATTAGGGGTTCAGGACACACCGTTGTTGCATCCACTGGCAGAAGTTCACTCTGGTAGTCTGTATTGCTGAGACCTTGTACATGCTGGATATGGTAGGGGTACAGTAATTGGCGATGTAAAATTCGCCACACACTGCTATGACTCAGTACATGCTCTTGCAAAGCAATCCTCCTTGTCGAAGTTCCTGGATTTTGTTCTATTCTTTCTAATACCTTTTTCTCAACATCAGGTGTTATGCTTCTGGGTCTACCTGCTCATACTCCATGTGTGAAGTACCCATGTTTTCTAAGGCATTGATGTACCCTGATGAATGTGTGCTTGTTGGGCTGCCTTCGGTGGGGAAATGCTTCTTGGTATAAACGTGCAGCCTCGAGTGCACTGTTGTTGGCTTTACCATTCTTGAAGTGCATGTCTGCATACTCTTCGTTGCTTTAACCTCTATCCATGTTGACTATTATTATTGTTATAATAATAATAATAGAGAAAGAGAGAGAGAGAGTCAGAAGTAGAAAGGAATCACCAAGAAAGAGAAGAATGATGATATCCAGCTCAGGACCCTGGGTGTGCCAAGCCCATACTCACCAGATGTGAGTCCCTGGGAGTATGCCTGCTACTTCTCAGAGTGTTGAGAAAGGGGAAAGGGAGAGAATGAGCATAACTTAACCTAAACAAACAAGTCAGTGGTGGATCCCAACTCTGTACAGTTCACCTTGTCAGTGGTGGATCCCAACTAGAAATGTGCAATATCTTGAAAACAATGCACTTAAGGATCATGTTTACTACATTTTTTTTGCATTTTGTCTGTACAGTTCACCTTTAAAATATTGACCATCACTTTTGAAACGTTGTTGTTGTTGTTGTTGTTGTTGTTGTTTGATTTTTAGGAGCATTAGCAACTAAGGCCATATTGCTCCGGGATATGCGGTGGTCAGTCCCTGACCTTTCCGCATCCTTCGTATTTGGTGGTGACGGGCTCGAACCCCGGTCTAATCAAGAAGCGTGTGCTGCGCACTGCTGCTCCTTCCCACCTGGCTACGGAGGTGCCCCTTTTGAAACGCCATGTATATATATGTCATATGTTATGACAGATGTATTATGTATTGAGAATAATAAGTAGTCATATTCATAAAAATCTTAAATTAGAAATGATTTCATCAGCTAGAAATATCAAAACTAGTCTCCTTGGGTGAACAGTTAACCCTCTGATGCAAGTACCTTGGTGTTAACTATGCCAGAGCAGTTTTTTTTTTTCTCTAATTGGAACAAAATCTGTGTGGGTGACATCAATGCTAATTTATGAATTCCTTAGTTATTGTGTTCACAATTGATCACCTTATTGTATTCTTATTGAAGAATTTTGGTTATTAAAAAAAAAAAAAAAAAAAAACTCAAGTGTTTTCTTAGACCTGTTCATGCATATTAATTATCTTGTGTTGAAAAACAAGAATTTAAAATTAGCAGCATCCTGCCCATCCAGTTACTGAATCAGGCACATTTGATCCATGTGTCCCAGTGGAAACACAACTTTGCTTCAGATATTTTTACATCTCTTAGTGGCAGACCATTTATTGCAGTGCGAAATTTATATGATTTTAGTTTCTTTTACATTTCTTTTGCTGCAGTGAAGGTAACATCAAATTTTGGCCTTTTTAACACATGAAAAACATGTCTAAACTGTTTTTTTTTTCCTTTATCTTTATCAGATTATGATAGAGGGCCAACACTTAAGACATATTATTTAGATTTATTTTAAAAAATAATCAAAAATATAAGCTTTTAATATGCAAAATAGATTATTCACAGTCGTGTTCATATTAGTTTGAAAATAAAGGGTCACCTCAAAAAGTGAAAAACTTTAAAATTTTCCATGCAAATTATAAGATTATAAAATGGTATATTTTGTTAGTTGTTAGTTATTTGGTTTTTAGGAGCATTATCAACTAAGGCCATATTGCTCTAGGATATGCGGTGGTCATTCCCTGACCTTTCCACATCCTCTGTATTTGGTGGTGATGGGCGCGAACCCCGGTCTAAACAAGAAGCGTGTGCTACACACTGCTGCTTCTTCCCACCTGGCTATGGAGGCGCTGGTATATTTTGTTCCAAGGTGTGTTGTGTCTGTCAGTTAGAAGAAAATCTGCATGCCCTTCAGAGAGTTAATGAGAACACTGTCTGAAACTCTTTCAAGACCACATCATTCTGGCTCTTTAAAACATGGAAGTGAACATATTAGTGAACAATTTTCCAATAAAATGGGCCAAGACCACATCTGGCAAATATAGTTGTTCATTTCCTGAAGGAATATCTAATGATAGAATAATCACTAATCATTATCCAATAAGATATGGGATTGGATGGCCTTGGCCACCATATTTGCCAGACTGAATCCCTTAATTATTTACTGAAGGAAAGTGTGAAATAGCAAAATCACTATGGATGAAAGTTGGGTGTTTGCTTATGGCCCTGAGACCAAGGTGGAATCATCTGAATGGCACCCAAAAATGTCCCCACAGCCCAAGAAGTCTTATGCAAAAAAATCCAACGTCGAGGCAATGCTAATCTTTTTTTTTTCCATGAAAAAATTGAAGTGTGAAGCTGCATCTATTGTGGAGCATATCTCTGAAGGAACACAGATCTCAATTATGGGGAACTTTAATTAACACTGAATGTTCTTGGATGCACAGGAAGCAAATATAGAATATGTTTTTGTTTGAGTCATAAACTACCATGTGTTAACCTGTTTAATGACACCAAGCTCTCCATTGTTAGTACAAGTCAGTGTGAGAAAGGTTTTTTTTTTTTTTTTTTTTTTTTGCTGGCGCTTTATGCTTTATAAGCTTGCTTTCAAGACTGTTGCATCTTTTCTTTGATTCTTACTTTGTAGAGAAACATTTTGGGAGATTTCATTTGTATTCATTAACATTTTAAAAAATAATACTCAGAATAGTTTTACAAATTTTAACCCGTCAGTAGTTGCATGGCCTTTCATAAAATTAGTCATGTGGAGGACTATATCCTCCAATTTAAAAATAATTTTTATGCTTGTAGATTTCTTTTTTCTTTGTGATCAAAGAATAGCTGTTTTTTTGGTAATCTTGGAGGCATGATATACAACTTTCAAATTTATGGAAGGAAAATCACTATCACGAATAGCTAAAATATTAACCAATTATATAAATATTAAGCAAAAAAATGAGGAAAATAGTGAAAATCTAAGCACGTCAACTGGAGTAGAGTGAAATGTTTCTTTAATTTCTTAAGAAACACAGATGGTACTTCCTGTACCACTTCTTCAGTGAATTGCCATCCTTGTTACACTTTAGCTTCGTGTGTGTGTATACGCATGCATGTGGGCATGCACACAAGTACAGAATAAAAGAAATGGTTCAAGAAATTTCTGTGTATAATCTTCTTACTCATTTCCTTCTATAAATTAAAGACAGATTTCACTCTACATACTTTTTTTCACTATTCTCCAAAATAATAACTGCTTTGCATTTTATTGCCAAAAAGGAGCAAACATGGATCAAAATGCGTTTCCGCCTCTAGAGCCGACAAGCTCTCAGCCAGAATTAGACATTGAACATAACACATCGCAACCCAAGAGGTTGAAAACTACTTTCTCAGCATCAGATTGTCCTGCATTTCTTATAATGCACTCTCTTGCAGATCAGCCCCTCAGTAAGCTCTCTCCATTCCTTATCCAGTAACACCAGGTGCCTCCGTAGCCAGGTGGGAAGGAGCAGCAGTGCGTAGCACATGCTTCTTGATTAGACGGGGATTCGAGCCCATCACCACCAAATACGGAGGATGCGGAAAGGTCAATTAATGACCACCACATATTCCCGGAGCAATATGGAATTAATTGCTAATGCTCCTAAAACCAAAATAACATAACCGGTAACACCTGAAAAGTCTGGCAGGATCTCCTAAGACAGTCAAGATACTGCAATCAGGGGACTTTATAGTGAACCATAAACATTCAGAGAAACTGCTAAAACTTACAAGCTTTGCTGGAATTCCAGTAAAAGTTTTTCCCCATGCAACCATCCAGCTGGGATCTATTGAATGTCGTGGAGGAGGAGATAACACAAGCGCTTCAAGATCAAAATGTCATTGCTGTGAAAAGAATTATGGTTAAAAGAGAAAATACACTCACACCTAAAAGGAATATTATTCTAACCTTTAGCATGCCAAATCTACCACCATTGATAAAAGCAGGCTATCTATTTTGCTGCATTAGATCATTTATTCCTAACCCATTGAGATGTTTTAAGTGCCGAAAATATGGCCACTCTCAAATGGCATGCAGAGGAATCCATGTTGTCCTAATTGTGGGTCCTTTGAACACAAAGTGACTGTTTGGCAAAAAGAAATGACTTGTTCCATCTGTAAAGGAAACCATCCTGCTTATTCAAGGACATGTGACAGATGGAAAACTGAAAAGAAAATCGTTAAATATAAGATCGAAAATAAAGTAAGCTTTAAAGAAGCACGGAAATTAATTGCTCCCAGTATAAATAATTGTACATTTGCTAATATTGCGCAAAAATATCAATCAGTGGCCATCCAAACTGATATTACAGTCCCTTCAAACACCTCAGTCTCTTACTGGGCTCAGACTGTTCTCTCTGAGCAACAGTCCAATATCCTGAAACTGTTGAACCAGGCAAATAATACTGCACTTACCGTACCAGCTATATCTCCTTCTCCTCCCCAAGTGAGTCCATCTACATTGAATAATCAAAGCTCAAATTTAAAAAAGAATATCCAAGAAACATCTATGGATACAGTTGACTCATCCAGACAAGAAGACCCAATCCTAGAATTATATGTGGAAGAAGATATGGACACTAGTCGGCCATTCTTCTCAAAAAAAAAAAAAAAAAACAAACCAAAGCCTGAACGCCATAAGCCAGCCACATTAAAGAAACAGTCAGATACAGCTTCTTCTACTAAACACCAGTAATGCCTTACATTCTACAATGGAATTGTAGAGGATATCTTAGCAACCTTAATGATATTAAAGTCTTAATTAGCCACTACTCTCCAGTTGGTTTCTGTCTACAAGAAACCTACCTAACATCTTAAATTTCTATCGACATAAAGAACTTGAAGTGGGATTTACTCAAGGAGGTAACTACCATCAGAGGTAAAGGGAAGGGTTTTTGTTTTCGTAAAGGCGACTATGATGGTCTGAGACAGTATTTAAATTCTATAAAGTGGGACCAACTGATGATGTTACCAACAGCAAACTCAAAATGGGAAGCATTCAAGGAACTAATCTTGGAGGCTACCAGGCTTTACATACCAACTAAGAAATATTGTTCAAGGTTTAGGCCTAAATGGTTGTCATATGAACTAATGAGACAAGTAGCAGAGAAGAAAAATGCATGGAAGCCTATGATAGATATACGTTGGTCTGTAACCAAGTCACAAAGGAGATTAGGCAGGCAAAGGCAGACTACGAAAAATCCTTGGCAAACGATGCAAAGAAAAACAGAAAAGAGTTCTTTACCTATTTAAACTCAAGAAGGAAAGGGATGAATCAGATTGGTCCACTGGATATTGATGGTTCAACAGTTGAGGATCCTGCTCAGGTGACTAACAATCTAAATGAGTATTTTGCATCTACATTCTCTCATGAGGAGTTATTCAGGAAGGAGAATGATGCAGGTAAAGTAAACATTGGCAGTGAGCTGGATGATTTTGTAATAACTGAGAGGAAAGTGGAGGAGAGATTGTTGAGGATAAACATAAAAAAGGCACCTGGGGTGGATGGGATCTATCCAGTTATATTAAAGGAGGCAGCAAAGGAAGTAAGCAAACACCTAGCCATAATTATGAGAGCTTCTTTGGACTCAGGGGAGGTACCCATAGACTGGAGATGTGTAAATGTAACCCCAATTCACAAAGGAGGATCAAAGGCTGACACAAGTAATTATAGACCTGTTAGTTTAACTTCTGTTCCAGGTAAATTAATGGAGGCACTGGTTAAAGAAGCACTGCAGGATCATCTAGACAAGAATTCAGTTATAGCTCAGACGCAGCATGGTTTTGTTAAGGGCAGGTCTTGCCTGACCAATTTGATTGGATACTATGATGTAGTCACAAAAGAACTGGATGCAGGGAATAACTTTGATATTATATATTTGGATCTTAGAAAGGCTTTTGATACTGTTGCACATGGAAGACTGCTGCACAAATTGGAGCAGTGTGGCATTGGAGGCAAATTGCTGCTATGGATAAGGGGATGGTTGAGTGGCAGAAGACAGAGTGGTAATCAATGGACACTGCTCAACGTGGACTAATGTTATTAGTGGAGTTCCTCAGGGTTCAGTGTTGGGTCCGTTGTTGTTTTCAGTGTTTATGAATGATATTGATGATGGGATATCAAGTTTAATGTCCAAGTTTGCAGATGATAAAAAGGTTGGCAGGGTTGTTAAGGACACCACTGATGCTATGCTGCTGCAACAGGATCTGGAAAGGTTGAACAGATGGGCTGAGAGGTGGCAAATGAAGTTTAACATTGACAAATGTAAAGTACTACATATGGGAAACAGTAACCCCAGAGCAACGTATCAACTCTGCGGTACTACACTGACAGTGGTGGAGAATGAAAAGGACCTGGGGGTAATTGTGCAGGCAGATATGAAGTTCTCTGAGCAGTGCAGACGAGCTGCAAGAGTAGCTCGTGGAGTATTGTCAATGATATACAGGAATTTTTTCAGCAGGGATAAGGAGGTGATTATTCCCTTGTATAAGGCAATGGTTAGGCCACATCTTGAGTACTGTATACAGGTCTGGAGGCCTCATTTCAAGAAGGATGTAGAGCTGCTGGAACGGGTACAGAGAAGGGCAACAAGATTAGTGAATGGAACAAAGGGTTGCTCTTACGAAGAAAGGCTTAAGTTTTGCAAATTACAGAGTCTGGAGACTAGGCACCGGCGAGGTGATCTGATAGAGGTGTATAAGGCTTTGAATGGTTTGAGCATGCTCAATGCCAATGGCATCCTTCATCTTGCTCAGAATAATCAGCTCAGAGGGCATAAATTCAAATTGAGGAAGGACGGATGTCGGATAGATGTGCGGAAATTTGCCTTTGGCCAGCGGGTGGTTGGTTGGTGGAACCGACTTCCATCACTTGTTGTTGAAGTTGATAGCCTAAACAAATTTAAGGCTCAACTGGACAGGTATTTCGAGTGAACGGAGGGGTGAAATGGGAGTGGTGTGTTTTTTTTTTTTTTTTTTTGGCTGATGCTGAATAAGCTTGCTTTCTTGCATCATATGCCTCTACTAATGCTAATGCTAACTATTCTATCTATCGACAAGAGCGTGATACTTCAATTGCAGCCTGTGGGAGCCGTGGCCATTTTGGTCTGTACAAAAATCCCGACCAAACAAATTGTTTCGCAAACTGAAATTGAAGTTGTTGCCGTACGTTTGATAGCCCAGATTGCATTAACAATAGTATCAGTCTATCTCCCACCAAGTCATACCTTCTCTTACCAAGATCTTGAAAATCTTCTAATGCAGTTACCTTCCCCTGTCTGTCTCTTGGGGGGGATTTCATTGGCCACCACCCCTTATTGGGATTGACTAAATTAGATAGACATGGCCGACTAATTGAAACCTTTCTGGAGAAACAAAACCTTACTGTTCTTAATACTGGTGGACCCACTCACATACAATTACCAGCTGGACAAACTTCTGCATTCAATCTATCATTATGCTCTCTGATTCTGTTTCCAATCATGGAATGGTCTGCTATGGATGATCCCATGGGAAGTGACCATTTTCCAATAATTTGCAAGCTGCTCACTACCCAACTATCATTATCACAACCCTGTAGGAAATGGTAATTCTCTCAAGCCAATTGGGTCATATCAGTCTGGATAAGAAATTTATACGAACGCAGCCGATAGATGAAGCCACAGATTATATCACGTCACACCTATTATCTGCAGCTAAATGCTCAATTCCATTGCCGAATCCTCCTTCCCAATGGCACCATAATTATTGGTGGAATGAAGAATGCACAAAACAAAGGAGTTAAACAATAAGCGTGGAATTCTTTTCGTAGATCTCCATCCTCAGTTAATATTATTAACTATAAGAAGCTAGGGACAAAAGCACATCTCACACAAAGATAAGCCATAAAGAATTCCTGGATTCGGTTTGCATCTACCATAAATAGAAACACTAACTCTAGGTTAATGTGGAAGAAAATTAGGCAGATTTCCAGCAAATTTCCAACCACCCCTTCCCCAATTCTTTCATGGAATGGACAAAGAGCTCTCTGCTCCTGAGGACATTGCAAATGCCTTGGGCACAACCTTTGCCCAAGTTCCAGGGCATGAACTTACTCTCTGGATTTACAGAAAATTAAGACCATGTTTGAACAGCAATCCATGAATTTTCGAACCTCTGTACTCCTTCCGTATAATCAGCCACTTCAATATTCTTAACTAATACATGCTATCAAAACAACATGCAATAGTGCCTCTGGGCCAGATGGAATATATTATATCATGTTACAACATCTTGAAGAAAAAATTTTAAAAATACTGCTGGTCTTCTATAACCGAATCTTTCTTGAAAACCTTTACTGCACCTCTAGGCACCATGCCACAATTCTGGCCTTTTTGAAACCTCGAAAAGATCTTACCAGTCTGTACAGTTATAGACCAATTTCCCTCTCCAGTTGCCTCAGACAGTTACTTGAAAAAATAATCAACTTTGTTTGGATCATAGAAGCGCAACGTCTTCTCAGTAATAATCAGCATGGATTTCGTCCGAACAGGTCCACCTTAGATCTCGTGATCAGAGCTGAGTCTGCAATTCGTAATGCCTTTGTAAAAAATTAACACTTTTTTATGGTTTCCATAGACATAGAGAAGGCATTTGACACTACCTGGCATCATAGCATTCTCAATGACCTCCATGCTCTTGGTCTACGAGGCAACCTGCCTATATTCATCACGAACTTCCTCCAGACTCGTTCATTCCAAGTTCGATACCACAACTCGCTTTCCAAGACATTTTTACACGAAGGAGTACCACAGGGGTCTGTACTGAGTGCAACCCTTTTTGCCCTTAGAATCGAATACTGTTCCAAATACTGTTCAGACATACCTTTACACTGACGATCTCTCTATTTCTTACATTCTCAGTACATGAGATCCATTGAACGGCAATTACAGATATCCCGGAATAAAGTCCAAAGGTGGGCAGTGTGCAATGGCTATCATCTGTCACAGCAGGAAACCGTTGCAATTCATTTTTGCAATCAATGTAAATTACATACAGATCCTGAACTTCAGTTGTCAAACTCTACCATTCCAGTGACTGACAACATCAGATTCTTGGGATTAATCCTTGAAAGGAAGTTAAATTTGTTTGAGCACATTAAATTTGTGTGTGCTACCTGCCTCAGAAAGCTGAATATACTAAAAGCTTTATCTTTTTGCTGCTCCTATATAGAGCATTGATCAGATCCCGTTTGGATTATGGTGCTCGAATCTATGATTCTGCCCGAAAGAGTACATTCCACTGGCTGGAATCTATGCAACATAGTGCATTGAGGATTGCTCTTGGTGCTTTCAGGACATCTCCTACCCATAGTTTATATATTGGAGATCATGAGCCCCCTGCTTCCACAGGAAAACACTACTTCTTTGGACTTGGGAGGTACCCATAGACTGGAGATGTGCAAATGTGACCCCCAATTCACAAAGGAGGATCAAAGGCTGACACAAGTAATTATAGACCTGTGAGTTTAACTTCTGTTCCAGGAAAATTAATGGAGGCACTGGTTGAAGCACTGCAGGATAATCTAGACAAGACTTCAGTTATAGCTCGGACACAGCATGGTTTTGTTAAGGGAAAGTCTTGCCTGACCAATTTGATTGGATACTATGATGCAGTCACAAAAGAATTGGATGCAGGCAATAACTTTGTTATATATATGGCTCTTAGCAAATGTTATATATTTGGATCTCAGAAAGGCTTTTGATACTGTTGCACATGGAAGACTGCTGCACAAATTGGAGCAGTGTAGCATTGGAGGCAAATTGCTGCTATGGTTAAAGGGATGGTTGAGGGAGAGAAGACAGAGTGGTAATCAATGGACACTGCTCATCGTGGACTAATGTTATTAGTGGAGTCCCTCAGGGTTCAGTGTTGGGTCCATTGTTGTTTTCTCTATTTATAAATGATATTGATGATGGTATAACAAGCTTAATGTCCAAGTTTGCAGAAGATACAAAGGTTGGCATGGTTGTTAAGGACACTACTGACACTATGCTGCTGCAACAGGATCTGGAAAGGTTGAGCAGATGGGCTGAGACGTGGCAAATGAAGTTTAACATTGACAAATGTAAAGTACTACATATGGGAAACAGTAACCCCAGAGCAATGTATCAACTCTGTGGTACTACACTTGACAGTGGTAGAGAATGAAAAGGACCTGGGGGTAATTGTGCATTTCTGAGCAGTGCATATGGGCTGCAAGAGTAGCTCATGGTGTCTTGTCAATGATATACAGGAATTTTTCTAGCAGGGATAAGGAGGTGATTATTCCCTTGTGTAAAGCAATGGTCAGGCCACACCTCGAGTGCTGTATACAGGTCTGGAGGCCTCATTTCAAGAAGGATGTGGAGCTGCTGGAACGAGTACAGAGAAGAGCAACAAGATTATTGAATGGAACATAGGGTTGCTCTTATGAAGAAAGGCTTAAGTTTTGCAAATTACAGTGTCTGGAGACTAGGCACCGGCGAGGTGATCTGATAGAGGTGTATAAAGCCTTGAATGGTTTCAGTATGCTCAATGCCGATGGGATTCTTCCTCTTGCTCAGAATAATCACCTGAGAGGGCATAAATTCAAATTGAGGAAAGACAGATGTAGGATAGACGTGCGGAAATTTGCCTTTAGCCAGTGGTTGGTGGAACAGACTTCCATCCCTTGTCGTGGAAGTTGATAGGCTAAATAAATTTAAGGCTCAGCTGGACAGGTATTTCAAACGAATTATTATTGCTTATTTTATAGAACTCAGCAGCTGTAGCTTTCATATATTCTTTGTCAACACCACTGCAGCCACATTCTTGCAATTTTGCCATTAAATTACGAACAGAGTGGGGAAGAAACAAAGTACTTTGTTTCAAGGCCAAATTGTCTTTAAGTTGATTTATTTCCTTCATGACTTCAATTACAGAAATACTCTGACCCTTGATCTTTAACACAGCTTGATGGATGCATAAAAAAAAAGCCATAATTCAGAGTTAGGGTTTTCAAGAAAGGTTCTCAATATGTTTGGACATTTATTGATACTCAAAAAGTAGTTTTTTAATGGCTTGTACAGTTTGAAAACTCTTTCAATATCAGGCATAAGTGCAAGCCACCTTATTTTACTATAGCCTAGCAATTTGTGATACTCTGTGGTAACTTCATTACAAAATTCTTTCAGAGCTACCACATGAACACTATAGATCTAAAAATGTGAATACATTTTCACAATAACGCATTCAAAGTCTACAGGTAGACAGTCTGCGGCAGTTTTCTTTGTCAACACCACTGCAGCCACATTCTTGCAATTTTGCCATTAAATTATGAAATTTATCTCTCGGAAGAACATCAATTTAATTAATGTTCTTCTGAGAGATAAATTTAGTTTTGCATAAACATTGTTGACACCCCGTCTTTTCAATCCGCCAAAATTTCAGTTAGCATTATCTTCATAAAATGCCACGATTTTTGAAGTCAAATTATTTTCTGTCAATATTTTCATTAGATAATTGACAATAACATCTGATGTTTCGCCCATTCCGTCTTGAAATTCTAAAAGTTTGACTTGTGTGCCTTCGTATGGTAAAAAGAAGCAAACTAAAACAGGGAATATTTTCTTGGACCCGTGGTTTGAAGCATCAGTTAATATAGTAACACAGTTGCATTTGCTGAGGTGATCTTTTAATTCACCTATTACTATTGGCGCTAACACATTTACAACAATAGCTTCTGTTTTCGTACGAGCACATCTAAATTTCTGTTCAAAACATGTTTGAATTAACTTAGAAGCAGAATCATTTGAGCGAAAACTGTGGTTCTCTTGCACCGTATGATAAGCCCAGGCGCCTTCCGTCGCAGCAACTTCCAGATCTTTTGAAGTTGGTGAATTCGTTTTCTTAAAAAAATTAAGTATCGAAGAACTTTAAGTAGCAGCAAGATCAGAATTTTTATGTTTTCTGATCTTAAATGTTGGTTAATATCGCTGGCACCTCCATGGGCTATGCTAAATTCTGTACGACAATTTTCACATCTGACGTCCGATGGAGTAATTTTTTGCTTTATAAATGGGTACTTAGTTTCTAAGTTAACATTAAAAGTGCACTTGCATTTAGACATTGTTAAAATGAAGGGTTCGTGTACAAAAAATTTAAATTGACTACAGTAACACACGTCGATAAAAAAAAAAAAACAATCAATTGTCAAGAAAGATGCGCGAGCCGTCTATCTACGCGTACTCTCAACCCAGGAGCAAGCGAGCTACCAAGCTTCTGACCGACTTACATACGTGTGAGACGTATTGTCATGCAATCATTGCCGCCCTACTAGGCACTACCGTCGGATGATTTTTTGATTTTTCGCGCCTTTTTTGAAATTGTTACCGTGGGTTGCTCTCTTTCTGAAAATGGGACATTTTGGCATCCCGAAGCTGTGCTTGGGGACAACGGGATGATCCCGTTCAAAATGGGATGCATGGTCACGTTAGACATGCACTATATGTTCCTGTGATAATAAATGCATTAATATAGCAGACTCATATAGAGGGTGTCCAGGCTAGAGGTATCCAAAAATAACAAGAACCACTCATTATATTTTCTCATAAATGAATGCGCAGTGAATAGGAAATCTCCAAGGTTTGTTTTGTCACACTGTCAAGGTCACTAGTGCAGGCACATCACCAGTAGTTGTGCACGCACAAAAATGGCATAAGAACGGCTATTGCCTCAGTCGAGATGTGGATGCCACAATGGAAGGTGCATTGCATGCTTTAGTTAGCTGAATTTTAGTCAGTTACACGTATTCGGTGGCGTGTGGATCCCACATCCAAATGGAATGTGGGAAAGAATGGAATGTGGATCCCACATCCAAATCCATTCTTCACTGGGATAAGACTCTAAAAGAGATGGGAAGTTTGGTTTAACAAACTGGGAAACACCCGAAAAAGTGTGTGACCAATAAGACTGTTGATCGGGTGCATGAGTCATTCTCTAGGAGCCCACTTAAGTCAATTAGACTGGCTAGTAATGTACTGCAGATTGTTCACAAATGTCGTGAAACCAAACTTCCCATCTCTTTTAGAGTCTTATCCCAGTGAAGAATGGATTTGGATGTGGGAGGATCCACATGCACGCCGCTGAATATGCTTAACTGACTGAAATTCAGCTAACTAAAGCACGTTGTGCACCTTCCATTGTGGCATCCACATCTCAACTGAGGCAATAGCCGTTCTTATGCCATTTTTGTGCATGCACAGCTACTGTTGATGCACTTGCACTAGTAACCTTGACAGTGTGACAAAACAAACCTTGAAGATTTCCTATTGACTGCACATTCACTTACGAGACAATATAATGAGTGGTTCTTGTTATTTTTGGAAACCTCTAGCCTGGACACCCTGAATATGAGTCTGTTCTATTAATCATTTATTATCACAGGAACACATAGTGCATGTCATAATTTTGTACAGCTTCCTAAGAAAAGTGGTCCCTGTGGATGAAAGTTAGGTGTTTGCCTATGACCCCTGAGACCAAAGTGGAATCATCCAAATGGCACAGAAAAATATCCCCACAGCCTAAGAAGTCTTGTGCAACAAAATTTAACTTCATGGTAATGGTAATCTTTTTTTGCATGATAAGGGCATAGTGCACCATGAATCTGTGATGGGAAGCATTACTGCTGCTTACTACGTCAAGGTTTTGATACGTTTTCGTGGGAATGAGGCAAAGATGATTTCAAAAAAGGAAGTGCAACTGAATCCTGCACCATGAAAATGTGCCCAGTCACATAGAGATGGCAGTTCAACAGCACTCAACAATGAAAAAAAAAAAAAAAAAAAAAAAATCAGTCATGCAGCAGCCTCCCTACTCCTGTGACTGTCTGACTTCTGGCTGCACCCTAAACTGAAAACTGGGGTTGTTGTTTTGCTATTTTAAAGAATGTTTCAAAGATTGGCAAGACCAATGGAGCAGCAAAGTGTGCATATACAGAGGATGGTACATTGAAGCTATTAGGTTAGTAAGCCCAACTGTTCACTCAATAAACTTTTATAGTAAAATTCTAGAAATTTTTTTAATGTACCTCATATGTGAATGACAACAGTCCTCCGCATATTTAAAACTGAACGAGCAATGTGCAGTTCATTACTAGCCAGTAATGGCTAGTAATGAAACAGCATATCGTCCATTTTTTTCATTACTAGCCAGTAATGAACTGCACATTGATTCAGTTGCGATTGTGCAAACAATCGCGTGCGTACAAACTTCAACTTCTTCAACACCTTAAGCCAGATGATCACTGCTTAAGGGCTGATTTCACTGTTGAGATGATCAGCCGTATCAGTGACAATCCCAATTATCTTGATCTGTTGTTATTCAGTGATGAATCAGCCTTTTACATTTGCGGGAAAGTTAACAGACACAATTGCCACATTTGGGGTACGGAGAATCCTCACCAAGTGATCGAAAATTAAAGGGACACACCAAAAGTCAATATCTGATTAGGAGAGCACAAAAATAGTGTCATCGGTCTGTCCATTTTTTTCCCCATAGAACTCACAGTGACGGAACACAAGTTGATATGCTGCAGATCTTTGCTGTTCTACAGATTCCCCCAGTTTTCAGGTTTCAGCAAGATGGTGCTCCACTACACTTCCATCGAGATGTTACCACGTTTTTGAACAACACTTTTTCCTGGAAGTTGGATCAGAAGAGGAGGCCCAACTGCCTGGCTTCCTAGATTTCTGTATATGACTCCATTGGACTTTTTTTGCATGGGGATTTATTAAAGACTGCATATACCAGAGAAAAGTTTGGGATTTTTATGATTCGAAACAGCATATCGTTGAAGCAGTTGCTCTAATAATGCCTCAGATGCTGGAAAACACTTGGCAAGAATTCAAGTATCATTTTGACATCTGTTGAGCTACAAAAGGTGCCCACATTAAACTTTACTAACCTTTATGAAAACTTGGTGAGTTATGAAAACTCTGTATAATAACAAAAAATTTATTTTAATACACCTTATAGATGCCTGAGCTATATGTGTGTATTTTTGGATACCTTTCGCCTGGACACCCTGTATATACCTTACTTTCTTGACATTTTGTGTATAACTTGGGGGGAATGTTCTCTCTCTCTCTCTCTCTCTCTCTCTCTCTCTCTCTCTCTCTCTCTCTCTCTCTCTCTCTCTCTCTCTCTCTCTCTCTTTTATGTGCACACACACTCGATTGTTTTTCATAATGAACTCAATTTTTACTGCTTTAGGTAAAATTTAATGAACTGTGGAAAAGGTATGAAACCTACAGAGGTGGCGAAATTCTTTTTGCTTTGGATATTACTGACTATCCAACTCTGCTGTCTACTAAGAGGGAAATTGGTTTGCTGCAGAAATTATATGGTCTTTTTAACCTGGTCAATAGAAAAATTGCTGGTTACTGTAGTACTCCATGGGAATCAGTTAATGTAGAACAAATGAATGATGAATTGCTAGACTTTCAGAATAAGTAAGTATCATTTGTATTTCCAAAACTTTTGAACCAAATATATAAATGCTATTTCTTGTATATATTCTGTTTTATACTGAGAGAAAATGTAAAAGTGAAGTGTAAATGCAACCTGCTCTGTAAGGGATTTGCTTACATGTAACTTAATTGTCCCCAGTTCTGTCAGTATATTGCTTTTCTGATCATAACAGGCTGGGTTGTCTAGTAGAATAATAATAAAACTACCTGTTTTGTGCACACACAACTTGTAAATTGTGATAGAAATTAGAAAATTTCTTCACTTTATACTAAAGTGACAAAACTGATATTTTGATAATGCAGAAGATAAAAAAGCGAAAATAAAATAACAATAAAACCACTTGTTTCATTAGTGAATAAAATGCATTGAAATAATTCACTGTTTTACCACAGCATGCTTAGTGTAATTGTAAACCAATAAACAATACACATTCTTAACTGTAAATACTTAAGTAGGTGCCTCCGTAGCCAGGTGGGCAGGAGCAGCAGTGCGTAGCACACGTTTCTTGATTAGGCTGGGGTTCGAGCCCGTGACCACCAAATACGGAGGATGCGGAAAGGTCATTGAATGACCATCGCATATCCCCAGAGCAATATGGCCTTAGTTGCTAATGCTCCTAAAAACCAAATAACTAACTAACTAACTAAATACTTAAGTATATGCTTAAGTGCTAAGTAGAATCAGGTGCATTTTAAATATATGTGTAAATATAATCTCATTATGAAGGAAAAAAGAAAACTACGTAAAATATCCTTTGAAATGAAATTTCTGAAAGTAGAATTTTTGTAGTTGATATAATCTGAAGCTGTATGGGAAGATTCCATTGAATTTCAAATCCATCGCCGTATTATTTTTTATTATCATCTCTTCTCCTAATGGCTTTTTTCTCATCCCATAATGGGTATTCATACCACATGCGTGGGGTGGTTGTTATGCCCAGTTACTATTATCAGCCGAGGAACTATCTAACTACAGCAGGCCCCCCATTATAACACGGTTCGCTTTACGCTGATTCGCTATAACGCTGTTCTTATATTATAACTCATATCTGACTATAACGCTGTCATAGATCACTATAACGCTCTTTTACAGATTGCATTTTTGGCATATTTAATGAAATCATCTGATTTGATGGAGTCGATAACTTGAAAATGAATACCAAAACAGCTTTAAAATGTTTCCCACACCGACTTAAGAAATTTTCCCATGCTTAGTGGAATTTTCTCACATGCTAATTTAATTGCAGTACAGTGACTTGTTATGTAGTTCCGAAGTCAACATTTTAAAAAATGATCACGTATATTGCTTGTAATATTTGCGTTATATGCATTTATCTGAAGTCTAGTCATCACTCAGTACTGTATTAGACATCGTGCGAAACGGACAGTTTACTTGGCCGCCGTAGCCTAGTGGCCAGGTGGGCGGGTGCATAAGAACACGTGCCTTGAGTGACCGTGGTTCAAGCCCATGACTGCTGAATACGGGGCTGTTTATTGTATTCTGTCTATTTTGAACTCCTCTAACCGTTTGGTCGTCCTGGAGTATAAACAGAAAATTTATTTATTTATTTTACTTGAACATTGTGTCATAATTAATGCAACTAACGCAGTTACATTTTCGAACAGTTAATAATGGCTGATAAGAATGAAAAAGCAACAATGTCTGAGCGCAGTACGAAGACTATAAATGTAAGAAAAAGACTGAATTTGAAAATTAAATTAGACGTTTTGAAGCAAATTGATTCCGGTCAAAGACAAGCAGATGTGGGCCATAATTTAGGACTTGCAAGTTTAACTGTAAGAACAATTATAAAAAAAAAATAAAGAATTAATTTTAGCAGCGGGAAGGATAGCTGTTCCACTGCAAGCAACTAGGGTTAGGCCGGCTATTAGGATTGAAATAGAAAGACTTTAATTAATTTTATTGAAGATAATATCCAGTGCAGAATTCAGTTAAGTTAAATATTATTTAAAAAAAAGAAGAGAGAGAGAGAGAGGGAGAGAGAGAGAGAGAGAGAGATTAGCCAATATGATTATTTGAAGAAAACTCACCTGAAAAAAAAAAAAGAAAAAAAAAGTGGAACCATTTAAAACCAAGAAGGACTGGTTGAATAGATTTAAAATCCAGGAGAAGTGCAAGAGCAGATTAAGGAGACGAAACTTTCTAAAAAGAACTTGTTAAAATTATTGAAGAGGGGTATTATGTGTTATACTTCTCAACAAGTTTTAACATAGATGAAGCAGGAATTTTGTGGAAACGAATGCCTAAAAGAAGTTTCATATCGAAAGAAGAAAAAACATGCCAGGTTTCAAAGTGGTGAAGGATCGGTTTACTTTATTGTTGGGTGGTAACGCTGCGGGGGATTTAAAATTAATACCCCTTTTAGTTTATTTGGAAGAGGGCCAAAGTTCAACCCAAAATTGACACATTTTTCATGATTAAATTCATCAATTAAATAAAATCAATTTAGATCTATTAAATTCATGATTTTAATTGGAATTTTAAGTTTAATTTTGATATGTAAGTAGTTACCACATAATTATATACGTATGTAATGCAGAATATTTTATATGTACAAATATTTTGACCGACATTTGTGCATCTTTTCACTACTGTTTATTATTGATTAGGAAATATCCTATGGCACCGACCGCAACTCACAAATACATATGTTTTTACGGAACGAATTATCAGCGTTAAGTGGGGGTTACCTGTATCCTACAGATGAATTTGAAGTGCTGGACAAGACATCAAAGGCAGAGGTTGTTGGAATATCAGAGACGTGGTGTCACACAGATATAAGGAATACAGAATTGGAATATGGGGAGTACGTGGATAGAAAGGGAGGATGGATTATGCTGTTATATAAGAAACACACAAAATCTAAAGCAGTGCATCCAGTTGACATGGATGTACAGTGCAATGTTGAGTCGGTTTGGTGTGACACTGAGAATGCAGGGATGAGACTAGGAGTGTGCTGTAGACCTAATGACTCTGATGAGTACAGTGAACAACTGTACAGAAAAACAGTGGGCTAGTAAATAAGAATGTCATATAATGGGATATTTTAACTTCCTTTTAACTTAAGTGACTGCAATTTGTGGGTTGGTCACTTGCACACTAGCAGGACTTTTGTGGATTTATTGGATGATTGTTTTCTATAGCAGCATGTTTGAGAGGCAACCAGAGGGAGAAATACTCTTGATCTGATTATCAGCAGTGATTATTCATGCGTTAAAAATCTGCAGATAAAGGAACCACTAAGTAGTAGCAATTACAGTCTACTCGTGTGGGATTAATTTAAAGATGTAACTACCATCTGGTAAAGGGAAGGATTTTTGCTTTTGTAATGATGACTCCAGTGGTCCCAGACAGTTTTTAAATTCTATATAGTGGGACTACTGATGATGCTAAAAACAGCAAATTCAAAATGAGAAGCTTTCAAGGAATTAATCTTGAAAGATACTAGACTTTTCATACCAACTAAGAAATACTATTCAAGGTTTAAGGCTAAATGGATGTCAGATGAACTAATGAGACTCCTGGCAGAGAAAACAAAGCATGGGATGCACATAAATTATCAGGTGATACTAAAGCCTATGTAGATATCAGATAGCCTGTAATCAAATCACAAAAGAGGTTAGGCAAGCTAAGGCAGATTACGAGATGTCTTTGGCAATGGATGCAAAGAAAAACAGCAAAGACTTCTTTACTTATCTAAGCTCTAGAAGGAAGTAACTACCATCAGAGGTAAAGGGAAGGGTTTTTGTTTTCGTAAAGGCGACTATGATGGTCTGAGACAGTATTTAAATTCTATACAGTGGGACCAACTGATGATGTTACCAACAGCAAACTCAAAATGGGAAGCATTCAAGGAACTAATCTTGGAGGCTACCAGGCTTTACATACCAACTAAGGAATATTGTTCAAGGTTTAGGCCTAAATGGTTATCAGATGAACTAATGAGACATGTGGCAGAGAAGAAAAATGCATGGGATACATACAAATTAATGGGCGACATGGAAGCCTATGACAGATATAAGTTGATCTGTAACCAAGTCACAAAGGAGATTAGGCAGGCAAAGGCAGACTACGAAAAATCCTTGGCAAAGGATGCAAAGAAAAACAGAAAAGAGTTCTTTACCTATTTAAACTCAAGAAGGAAAGGGATGAATCAGATTGGTCCACTGGATATTGATGGTTCAACAGTTGAGGATCCTGCTCAGGTGGCTAACAATCTAAACGAGTATTTTGCATCTACATTCACGCATGAGGAGTTATTCAGGAAGGAGAATGATGCAGGTAAAGTAAACATTGGCAGTGAGCTGTATGATTTTGTAATAACTGAGAGGAAAGTGGAGGAGAGATTGTTGAGGATAAACATAAAAAAGGCACCTGGGGTGGATGGGATCTATCCAGTTATATTAAAGGAGGCAGCAAAGGAAGTAAGCAAACCCCTAGCCATAATTATGAGAGCTTCTTTGGACTCAGGGGAGGTACTCATAGACTGGAGATGTGCAAATGTAACCCCAATTCACAAAGGAGGATCAAAGGCTGACACAAGTAATTATAGACCTGTTAGTTTAACTTCTGTTCCAGGTAAATTAATGGAGGCACTGGTTAAAGAAGCACTGCAGGATCATCTAGACAAGAATTCAGTTATAGCTCAGACGCAGCATGGTTTTGTTAAGGGCAGGTCATGCCTGACCAATTTGATTGGATACTATGATGTAGTCACAAAAGAACTGGATGCAGGGAATAACTTTGATATTATATATTTGGATCTTAGAAAGGCTTTTGATACTGTTGCACATGGAAGACTGCTGCATAAATTGGAGCAGTGTGGCATTGGAGGCAAATTGCTGCTATGGATAAGGGGATGGTTGAGTGGCAGATGACAGAGAGTGGTAATCAATGGACACTGCTCAAGGTGGACTAATGTTATTAGTGGAGTTCCTCAGGGTTCAGTGTTGGGTCCGTTGTTGTTTTCGGTGTTTATGAATGATATTGATGATGGGATATCAAGTTTAATGTCCAAGTTTGCAGATGATACAAAGGTTGGCAGGGTTGTTAAGGACACCACTGACGCTATGCTGCTGCAACAGGATCTGGAAAGGTTGAACAGATGGGCTGAGAGGTGGCAAATGTAGTTTAACATTGACAAATGTAAAGTACTACATATGGGAAACAGTAACCCCAGAGCAACGTATCAACTCTGCGATACTACACTGACAGTGGTGGAGAATGAAAAGGACCTGGGGGTAATTGTGAGGCAGATATGAAGTCCTCTGAGCAGTGCAGACGAGCTGCAAGAGTAGCTCATGGTGTCTTGTCAATGATATACAGGAATTTTTCTAGCAGGGATAAGGAGGTGATTATTCCCTTGTATAAGGCAATGGTTAGGCCACATCTTGAGTATTGTATACAGGTCTGGAGGCCTCATTTCAAGAAGGATGTAGAGCTGCTGGAACGAGTACAGAGAAGGGCAACAAGATTAGTGAATGGAACAAAGGGTTGCTCTTATGAAGAAAGGCTTAAGTTTTGCAAATTACAGAGTCTGGAGACTAGGCACCGGCGAGGCGATCTGATAGATGTGTATAAGGCTTTGAATGGTTTGAGTGTGCTCAATGCCAATGGGATTCTTCATCTTGCTCAGAATAATCAGCTCAGAGGGCATAAATTCAAATTGAGGAAGGACGGATGTCGGATAGATGTGCGGAAATTTGCCTTTGGCCAGCGGGTGGTTGGTTGGTGGAACCGACTTCCATCACTTGTTGTTGAAGTTGATAGCCTAAACAAATTTAAGGCTCAACTGGACAGGTATTTCGAGTGAACGGAGGGGTGAAATGGGAGTGGTGTGTGGTTTTTTTTTTTTTTTTTTTTTTGGCTGATGCTGAATAAGCTTGCTTTCTTGCATCATATGCCTCTACTAATGCTAATGCTAAATCACAAAAGAGGTTAGGCAAGCTAAGGCAGATTAAGAGATGTCTTTGGCAATGGATGCAAAGAAAAACAGCAAAGACTTCTTTACTTATCTAAGCTCTAGAAGGAAGGGTTTGAATCAGAGTGGTCAACTTGATATTGATGGTTCAACTGTTGATGATCCTGCTCTGGTAGTTGACACTATGAATGAGTATTTTTCATCTACATTCACATATGAAGAATTCTGTAAGGAAATAGAGGCCAGAAGCTTATTAAACTCTAATAGGTAGCTAAATTATTTTTTAATACCCGAGAGCAAATTGGAAGAGAAATTTTTGGAGTTAAACATAAGAAAGTCACCTGGAGCAGATGGGATCTATCTAGTTATATTAAAGTAGGTAGCAAAGGAAGCAAGCAAATCCTTATCCATGATTATGCAAATTTATGATGTGCAAATTTATAACCAGTTTACTAAGAGGGATCAAAGATTGACACAAGTAGAGGGATCAAAGATTGACTCATAGTTTAACTTCTTGTCCATTGAAAATTATGGATTTACTGGTTAGACAAGCATTGAAGGATCATCTAGACAAGACTTTAGTTATAATTCAGTCTAAGCATGGGTTTATGGGGTGGGGGGAATCTTGCCTGACCAATTTGATTGCATTAGCAAAGGCACATAATGCAAGAAAGCAAGCTTATATAGCATCAGCCAAAAAAAAAAAAATTTTTTTTTTTTTTTTTTTTGGCTGATGGAAAGGCATGAATCTATTTAGGCTATCAACTTCTACAACAACAGATGGAAGTTTGTTCCAGCGATCAACTGCCCACTGGCTAAAGGCAAACTTCCGCACATCTATCCTACAATCGTGTTTCCGCAATTTGAATTTATGCCCTCTCAGGCGATTATTCTGAGCAAGAGGAAGAACTCCATCAGTATTAAGCATGCTCAAACCATTCAAGGCTTTATACACCTCAATCAGATCACTGCGCCGGTGCCTAGTCTCCAGACACTGTAATTTGCAAAATTTAAGCCTTTCCTCCTAAGAGCAACCCTTTGTTCCATTCACTAATCTTGTTGCCCTTCTCTGCACTTGTTCAAACAGCTCTACATCCTTCCTAAAATGAGGCCTCCAGATCTGTATACAGTACTCAAGGTGTGCTTGACCATTGCCTTATACAAGGGGATAATCACCTCGTTATCCCTGCTCTAGAAAAATTCCTGTATATCATTGACAAGACACCATGAGTCTTGCAGACCAGCTGCACTGCTCAAAAAACATCATATCTGCCCACACAACTACCCTCAGGTCCCTGTCATTCTCTACCATTGTCAGTGTAGTACCACAGAGTTGATACGTTACTTTGGGATTACTGCTTCCCATATGTAGTACTTTACATTTGTCAATGTTAAACTTCATTTTCCACCTATCAGCCCATCTTCTGAACTTTTCTAGATCCTGTTGCAGCATCGTACTGTCATTAGTGTTATTAACAACTCTGCCAACCTTCGTATTGTCTGCAAACTTGGACATTGATCCTGATATACCATCATCGATATCATATATAAATACAGAAAACAACAATGGACCCAACACTGAACCCCGAGGGACTCAGGGTTCAGTGTTGGGTCCATTACCACTCTGTCTTCTCCCACTCAACCATCCCTTTATCCATAGCAACAATTTGCCTCCAATGCCAAACTGCTCCAATTTGTGCAGCAGTCTTCCATGTGCAACAGTACCAAAGGACTTTCTAAGATCCAAATATATGAAATCAAAGTTATTCTTTGCATCCATTTCCTTTTTGTGATACATCATAGTATCTAATCAAATTGGTCAGACAAGACTTCCCCTTAACAAACCCATGCTGTGTCCAAGCTGTAACTGAAGTCTTGTCTAAATGATCCTGCAATGCTTCTTTAGCCAGTGCCTCCATTAATTTCCCTGGAACAGAAGTTAAACTAACAGGTCTAAAATTACCCGTGTGTACCTTTGATCCTCCTTTGTTGATTGGGGTCACATTTGCACATCTCCAGTCCATGGGTACCTCCCCTGAGTCCAGGGAAGCTCTCATAATTATGGCTAAGGGTTTGCTTACTTCCTTTGCCACCTCCTTTTATATAACTGCATATCTCTTTGCTGTTTTTCTTTGCTGAACTCTTTGCTGTTTTTCTCTGCGACATTTGCCAAAGATTTCTCGTCATCTGCCTTCGCCTGCCTAACCTCCTTTGTGACTTGGTTACAGACCAGCTTATATCTATCATAGGTTTCTGTGTCACCTGTTATTTTATGTATATCCCATGCATTTTTCTTCTCTATCACATGTCTAATTAGTTCATCTGACATCCATTTAGGCCTAAATCTTGAAAAATATTTCTTAATTAGTATGAAAAGCCTAGTAGCTTCCAAGATTATTTCTTTGAATGCTTCCCAATTTCAATTTGCTGTTAGTGACATCTTGAGTTGCTCCCACCATATAGAATTTAAGTACTGTCTCAGACCACCGTAGTCACTTTTACGAAATAAAAACCCTTCCCTTTACCCTTGATGGTAGTTACCTCTTTGAGTAAATCCCACTTCAGCAAACTGTGATCACTGCCACCTAGTGGTTTCTTTATCTCCAGATTCTTAATGCATGGAGAATCACTACTGATAATCAGATCAAGATTATTACTCCCTCTAATTGCCTCCTGAACATGCTGCTGCTGTAGAAAACAGTCATCCAATAAATCCACAAAAGCCTTTCTAGTGTGTGAGTGAACAACCAACCCACAAATTCCAGTCAGTCTCTGGGAAATTAAAATCCCCCATTATAAGACACTCTAATTTACTCGCCCACTTTTATTTCTCTGCACAATTGTGCATTATACTCATCAGATTCATTAGGCCTATAACACACACCTACTCTAATTTTTCCTTTCCCAGTGCTTATGTCACACCAAACAATATCAACATTGCATTGTCCACTAACATCCATTGGATGTACTTTCTTAGATTTTATGTTTTTTTTTAACTAACAGCATAATCTCTCTCTCCTCCCTTCCTGCCCTGTCTATCCTTTATGTACATATTGTACTACCCAAATTGCAATTCTGCACTGCTTATGTCTGTATGACACCACGTCTTTGATATCCCAACAATATCTGCCTTTGATATCTTGACTAGCACTTCAAGCTCATCGAATTTATTAAGTATACTCCTAACATTGGTGTACATGCAAGTACACCAATACATGCACCTGTTTCTACTCTTAGTTACTCTAACACAGTCCATGTATTTTCTTATTCCACTATGACTCCTAGCAGTCCTGTAAATCCCCATTGCCTTGCTTTCCAGGCTACTGCTCAATTGCATTTCAATAAAAGCAGTGGAAGAATCACTTTCATCTCTTCCAGTGGCTACTGTTAATCTATTAGTCCGTGTATTCCCCCAAACTAGCAGTTTTGCGACCCACCTAACTCTGCCTCGATAGAATCAGCAAATATTATTGCATCCTTTCTATTTAAGTGTATCACATCCCTGTAGAAGCAGTCTCTCCTGTTAGCAAGCACAGACCAGGATGAGAAAAATTCTACACTTTGAGCCTTGCACAATCTCTTCAGGGCCGAGTTGATCGACAAGGCTCTTATCATGTACTCCCTCCTATCGTGTCTGGGCAGAATTGCAGACACTTTCAAATTCAACCCTAACTCACAGCTTTTTTTCAGCATTGACTTGTACTTGTTAAGTAATTCCCCTGGTCTCCTAATCTTAATATCATTAGTGCCAACGTGTACAACAATATTACCTTTGTGCCCTTAAAAGATGAGATCGCCTCTACAACGTCATCAACCTTTGCACCTGGCAGACATATCCTGGTCCTGTTTCATCTATCCTTTTTGCACAATATTTTTCCTGTTTCCCTCACAATTGAGTCACCTACACCAACTAGTTCCAACTAGTTGTCCGGACATCCATTTTGGCAAGTCTGATCCATGTTCATCTGACCTTCATTTAAACCTTGAACAGTATTTCCTAGTTGGTATGTTGGTCTGAAAAGCCTAGTAGCTAACAACATCTGAATTGGATACTACAATGTTGGCAGAAAGGAACAAGATGCAAAAAATGATATTATATACTTGGATTTCAGGGAAACTTTTGATACTATTGCCCATAGAAGACTGTCATACAAATTTGAGCAGTATGGCATGGATTGTTCACTCACACACTAGCAAGACTTTTTTGGATTTATTGGTTGATTGTTTTCTATAGCAGTATGTTTGAGAGGCAATCAGAGTGAGTAATACTCTTGATCTGATTATCAGAAGTGATTACTCATGCATTTAGAAACTGCAGAACCGCTTGGTGGCAGTGATCGCAGTGTACTGATGTAGGATTTACTCAAAGATGTAACTACCCATCGGGAGTAAAGGGAAGGGTTTTTGCTTCAGTAAAGGTGACTACAGTGATCTGAGAGATTTTTTAAATTCTATACGATGGTTGCTGTTATTTTGGTTTTTAGGAGCATTAGCAACTAAGGCCATATTGTTCAGGGGGTATTCGTTGGTCATTCCCTGACCTTTCTGCATCCTCCATATTTGGTGTTCATGGACTCGAACCACAGTCAAGAAGCGTGTGCTGCGCACTGCTGCTCCTACCCACCTGGTTACGGAGGCGCTTATACAATGGGACTAACTGATGATGTTACCAACAGTAAATTCTAAATGGCTAGCATTCAAGGAATTTTTCTTGGAAGCCACTAGGCTTTTCAGACCAACATACCAACTAAGAAATACTGTTCAAGGTTTAGATGGATATTAGATGAACATGGATGAGAATCACCTAAATGGATGTCTGATGAACTAATGAGACTCGCCGCAGAGAATAAAAATGCATGGGATGCATATCAATTATCAGGAGACACAGAAGCCTATTGTAGATATACACAGATGAGCCAAAACATTATGACCAGCAAGTCATTATGCAAATCAAAACAACTGCAGGGGAACTACAGCGCGTGTGCGGTCCAGGATGCAGTATAAAAAACATATGATAACGAGCTCTGTTAATGAGTATTAATCTTGTTCTTCAGATGGGAAAGGCAGCTGACTTAAGCGAGTTTGAGAAAGGCCAAATTACAATGGCCAGACGACTGGGTCAGAGCATATTTGAAACGACACAGCTGATGGAGTGCTCACGGTCAAACGTGGTTAGTACCTACTGAAGGTGGTCCAAGGAGGGAAACCCCACGAACTGGCGGTGAGTTGTTGGACGACCATGGCTCATTGATGCTCAAGGTGATTGAAGGCTCTCCTGGTTGGTACATGTCAACAGAAGGGCGACTGTAGTACAGCTCTCTGGTAATTGGAATGCTGGTGATGGGAGTAATGTATCACAACACACAGTACATTGAACCCTGCTGAAAATGGGGCTGTGTAGATGCAGGCCGCTCCGAGTGCCCATGCTAACCATGGTTCACCAGCGACAGCACCTGCAATGGGCATGTGAGCATCGAAACTGGACCGTGAGTGATTGGACGGTCATCTGGTTCTATGAATCATGTTTCCTGTTGCACCATGTGGACAGCTTGATACTTGTGCATTGTTTACGTGGGGAAGCAATAGTGCCTGGATGCACCGTGGGACAAAAACAAGCCAGTGGGGGTGGTGTCATGTTTTGGGCGATGTTCTGTTGGGATGCCCTATGTCCAGTCATCCATGTGCTGGGCACTCTGATGTCTACCACCTATCTAAACATCATTGCTGACCAGGTACACCCTTTCATGGCAATGGCCTTTCCCTCTGGTGGTGCCGTTGGTGCCGTCTTTCAGCAGGATAATGTCCATGCCACACTGGCCATGTTGTTTGAGACTAGTTCGCAGAACATGAAGAAGACTTCCAGGTATTGCCCTGGCCTCCAAATTCCCCAGACATCAATCCCATTGAGCATCTGTGGTTTGTGTTGGAACAGCAACTCCGATCTCCAGCATCTCAACTACGGACCTTACAGGAATTAAAGAATCTGCTGGTTACATGTTGGTACCAGATACCACAAGACACATTTAGAAATCTTGTAGCTTCCATGCCTCGTTGGATATGAGCTGTTTTGGCTGCATGTCGAGGACCAACATCATATTAGGTAGGTGGTCATAATGTTTTGGCTCATCGGTGTAAGCTAGTCTGTAATGAAGTCACAAAGGTCATTAGACAAGAGAAGGCAGATTATGAGAAATCTTTTGCAAAGGATCCAAAGAAAAACAGTAAAGACTTCTTTACTTATGGAAGCTCTAGAAGCAAGGGGATGAATCAGATTAGTCCACTGTATTGATGGTTTGATATCAGTTGGACCAATACAGTTTGTATCAGCTGGTTTGCAGATGATACAAAGGTTGTCTGGGTTGTTATATGCAGTAACCACGGTATGCTACTACTACAACAAGATCTAGAAAAATTAGGCCTCTCAGCTGAGAAATAGCAGTTGAAGTTTGACATTGACAAATGCAAGGTATTGCATATGGGTAGCAGTAACACCAGAGTAATGCACCGTCTGTGTGCTACTACACTCCGGGTGGTGAGAATGAAAAAGAAGTGGGGGAAATTGTGTTTTCAGATATGAAGTTTAGTAAGCAATGCAAACAGGCTGCCAGAGCAGCTCATGGGGTCTTGTCCCATATACAGGAATTTTGCTAGCGGGGATAAGGACATGATTATCCCTTTGTATAAGGCAATGGTCAGGCCACACCTTGAGTACTGCATACAGGTCATTTTAGAAAGGATGTAGAGCTGTTGAAACTAGTATTGTTGAAACTTTGTTCCCCTCACAAATCTCATTGCCCTTCTGAATGAGAAGGGCAGTGAGATTTATGAGGGGAACAAAGGGTTGCTCTTACCAAGAAAGGCTTATGTGCTGCAAGTTCCAGTGTCTAGAGACTAGACACCTGCAAAGATGATCTGATTGAGGTGTATAAGGCTTTGAATGGTTTGAGCAAATTCAGTGCTGATGGGATTCTTTCTCTTGTTCAGATTACGTACCTGTGGAACATAAATTCAAATTGAGGAAAGACAGTTTTAGAACAGATGTTTACCTTTATCCATCGAATGTTTGATTGCTGGAACAAATTTCCATCTCTCATTGTGGAAGTTGATAGCTTAAATCAAGGAAAAACTGGACAAACCTTTGGAGCAAATGGATGGGCGAAGTGGGAAGTTGTTTATTTATTTATTTATTTTTTTTTTGTTTGACTGATGCTGTATAAGCTACTTTCCCTGTTTTGAAAGCCCTTTGGAACCATGCCAGTGGTTGACATGGTGATTGGTATGGTGATTACTTTTTCTATATGCCATATTTCTTTGATTTCCTGTCTTAGGTCTGTGTACTTCCTCATTTTTTTTCTGGAGGTTGCTGGTGTTGTCACTGCTATTTTGATCAGGTAGGTAGCCATTTCCTTCTTGTTGATGAGGGTGATGTCTTGTGTGAGGATTGATATGTGTTGTGCAGGATTGTCTTGTCCATTATTATGGTGTTACGTATATAGCTTGTGAGGGGGGGGGGTCTCTCTAGTATGGCTTGAAGTTCATACTTGTAATATTGTACACTTCTTTGATCAACTGGTATTTTTGTGCTATGTTCTGTTGTATTTTTGTGCTATGTTCTGTTGTATTATTGTGGTGACCTTGTCATGTCTACAAGTGTACTCCACACACAGTACAAGTGTACTGTGGCTGATAACTCTGCATCTTGCTATGATGTGCTGGATTCTTTCTGTGGCTAGGTGGCATCGGCAACATGTCATCTGTCACTTCGGTTTTCTTGGTGATGCATTTCATGTAGTTCTAGTGTTGATTACCTGGTCTGGATGGTGATCATGGATCCTTTGGCCTCAGGGAAAAGCCTCCTACTCTTGAGCCATGTGCTGGAATCCATCCTGTATATGTAGTCTTGATGGAAGTCATTGTAATGTGTCTTCCATTACAATGGAATTACAAAGACATTACAATGCCTTGTTCACCCATTTTTTTTTCTGTCTGTGTTAGCGGGATCTCCTTTGAGGTTGAGAAGTGTGTGCTCTTTTTTGGCTTCCTTATGTCTTGGTATATTGGTGCTGTGTTTTCCTAGAATTAATCTCTCAGGTTCTTAATTACCTTCTTCTCTTGGTCATTGAGGTATGCCAACCCCCCCCCCCCACCTCCCATCTTGGATATGGGCAGTGGCCATCTTCAGGTGGTGCTGATGGTTCTGGCCATCATTATCCTGATCGATCTCATAATCTGCTTCAGCTCAGTGTTGGTCCAACCTATGATCCAGAACGAGTATGTTAATGCTTGGACTGTGTAGGTGTTTATGCTCTGATCATGTTCCTACCATTCAGCTTTGACTTTAGGAAGCTTCTCAGTCGGGCAGGTCTTGATCTCCATTACTCTAGCTGTTGAGCCTGCATCATCCCTAGATATTTCTAGGTCTGTTCTTCTGTCATAGCTTCAGTATCTTTCTTCAGCTGGTAGTTTTGGCTGACTAGATTTCCATAATGCAAACATGGGTCTTGCATTTGTCTAGGCCAAATTCCATCCTGATGTCAATGCTAAACTTTTCGGTGCTCTGAAGAATTTATCACTTATAAAATTTTTTCTTTTTTATGTGGTTTCCCTATCCTGCAACAGGTTAGGGTACCAGTACCTGCAACTTGGTACCAGGTGCATGTGGTGGTTGGGTTTGTCTGGTTACAATTATTATTTTTATTATTACTGTTAGTTGAAGAACTCTATTACTATCCTGCAGCTGTTTAAGATGATAACTCCCTATGTCATCCATTACTCTGGGTCCTTGGCGATGTATTTCCTGTAGTTTCTGGTGTTGATTACCCGGTCTTAGATGGTGAGCATGACTCCTTCAGTCTCAAGGAAGAGCTTTCATAAGTCAACTTTGGAAGCCATCTTATCTATGTAGTCGTGATGGAGGCCATTGGAGTGTTTTTGCCTATCTTTGTTTCTTCTGTGTATGTGTGTAGTCTCCGTGTGTGTGTGTGCGTGCACGCGCACACAATTTATTTATCCTTCTTATGGCTTGGTAGATTGGGGCTGTGTTTTCCTGCTAATAATCCTACTGGTTCTTAAATGGCTTCTCTTGTTCAGTGAGGTCAGTCAATCCCCTCCTTCCTTCTTTGTGGGATCTGGTCAGTCTCTTGATGGCAGACTTCGAGTGGTGTTGGTAGCCCTTGGTCATCATTTCCCTGGACGATCTCATAATCTGTTCCAGCTCAGGCGTGGTTCAATATATGATCCCAAAGGAATATGTTAGTACTAGTACTGGGACTGTGTAAGTGTTTATGGCTGTGACCATATTCCCACTATTCAGCTTTGATTTTAGCAGAGTTCTCAGTCTCTGATGTTATTTCTCAGTCAGACAGGCCTTGATTTCCTTGTGTTCTAACTGGTAAGCCTGCATCATCTCCAGATATTTCTATGTCTCTCCCTCTGTCATGGCTTCATTTTCTTCACAGGTCTACAGCTGGTAGCTTTTTTCTGACCAGATGTCCTTGATGTAATCCACATGTCTTGCATTTGTATAGGCCAAATTACATCCTCATGTCAATGCTGAACTCTTCAGTGATCTGTAGTAGCTGGCTGAGTTGATTCACAGTTGCAGCATAGAGTTTGATGTCATCCATGTACATCAGGTGGTGAGAGAAGGCGTACAGGTTCTTCCTCCCTTCTTTTAGGGTAAATCTCTACTTACTGTTATTGAACATGATGGACAGTGGGTTGAGTACTAGACAGAACTATAGTGCGCTTAGAGCATCTCCCTGGAAGATTTCTGTTCTGATGGGAATCAGTCTGGTCGTGATGTTCTCAATCTTGATGGTGGTCTTCTATTTTGCCATTGTTGCTTCTAAGAAATTTGTCAGTGTTGCATCGACTTTGTAGATCTTGTGTCTCTATCAGTCGGCTAAGGGAAACGGAGGCAAAGGCCTTGCAGTTGTCGATGTGTCAGTTTCGGTGGGTCTTGTAGGCTTGCTCCTTAACTGCAGCTTCAATGTCAATTGCTTGATAGGATCCCCGACCCCTCCTGATTACATCCCTTTTACTGCTCGCCCATGATGTTCTGCCTCTCCAAGTGGTCTGATATCTTCTTGGTTATGCAGCTGGTCAGGATGTTGTATTGTTGGGAGACAGGTGTTCGGCCTGTATTTTGCCAGGTTTCTTTTATCTTGGTCTTTAGCCTTCAGATATTTGTTTCCTTGAGTAAAAAAATCTGGGATTGTGTCTAGGTGTCATATCATTTGGGCAAACTGCTGTGCCAGGTGATTGTGTGTGCAAGTGAGCTTCTTGTACCAGTAGTTGTGGATATTAACTCTTCTTGGGGTTCGACAGCTCTGGGATATCCTGATTGACTGTTGCACTTCTTTCTCCTGAATCTCCTATTCTGTTATCTCTGGTACATTCTTGGTTTACTTCCTTTGTATATCTGTCCAGGGGGCATGGCCATTATGGCTAACTTTGCTGCTTCACAGATTAGTCCAGAACTCCTCAAGTGCATTCTGATTGGGAAATCCAGTAGCTTCTTCTTCTTCTTCTCTGATTTTTCTGCAGAGGCTCTCAGTTTTTCATCAAATATCCCGTAGTCTTTTTTCCTCTGGGCACCCTTCCAATAATGGTGAAGTGTCTTGCTGAATGCCAGGAATTTCTGTTTGAGGGTGTCAGGATATTCTTTGATTCTCTGATTATAGGTCTCATAATTGCTTTGGATGTTGTCTTTCTTGAGGATGTCTTCACTTGATATCATGAGAAAAATAAGGATAATGATGAGCAAGAGCTATGACCCCCACCCAGTCAGCAATAGTGAGATTGACAATAGCTTGGAAAGAATGAGGAAGGGGCCAGATTGATCTCATCGAGCAACAGAAGACATCAATAGTTTACCTGAAGAATTACTTCCAGAAAAACAAAGCGGCACTCTACCAGGCCACCAGAAAGATCAACAAGTGACATACTCCTCTCAACCTAAGTAAGGATTTTCCTTTCATCTTTGGATGTAGGAAACAAAGCTAGAAAGATGGGCAAAGAAGACACTCTAGGGTAGACACTACGGTGACCTCCATCAAGACCACAGAGATAAAATGGCATCCGATGTATGGCCCATGAGCAGGATGGTCTTCCCTGAGACGAAGTTTGATGTTCGCCAACCAAAAGCAGGGAATAAATGTCAGGAACTATAGGAAATACATTGCCAAGGAGCCCAGAATATCAGATGATATATTATCAAAGGCAGATATCGTTGGGATATTAGAGATGTGGTGTAACCCAGAAATAAGGAATATAGAATTGGAATTTGGGGATTACAATGTGTACAGGAAGGGAGGAGGAGTTATGTTATTAGTTAAGAAACACATATAATCTAAGGAAGTGCATCCAGCTAATATGGGTTGATGGTGCAGTGTTATTATTCTTATTATTATTAGCCATATGGTACAAGGAAGCCTGACACTTATGCTGCACCAGCCAAAAAAATTTCTTAATTACTCCAAGAGAGAGAGAGAGAGAGAGAGAGAGAGAGAGAGAGAGAACTAGAACAGAATCACCAAGAAAAATAAGAATGATGATATCCAGCTCAGGACCCTGGGTGTACCAAATCCATATTCACCAGAGGTGAGCCCCTGGTGTTGAGTCAGTTTGGTGTAACATAAGCACTGGGAAAGCAAAATTGAGAGTAGGAGTGTGTGTATGTGTGCGCGCTATAGACCGAATGACTGATGAATATAATGAACATTATTATTATTATTATTCTTTGGTTTTTAGGAGCATTAGCAACTAAGGCCATATTGCTCCCGGAATATGCGGTGGTCATTCCCTGACCTTTCCGCATCCTCCGTATTTGGTGGTGAGGGGCTTGAACCCCAGTCTAATCAAGAAGCGTATGCTATGCACTGCTGCTCCTTCCCACATTCCTATATAATGAACAGCTGTACAGAGAAATAGAGTGGGCCCGTAAATCAGATTGTCGTATAATGGGGAATTTTAATTTCCCAGATATTTACTGGAACATGTAGTTTGGTCCTTTGCACACTAGCAAGGCTTTTGTGGATTTATTGGATGATTCTTTTCTACAGTAGCATGTTTGGGAGGCAACCAGAGGGAGCAGTACTCTTGATTTTATTATCAGTAGTGATTCTTCATGCATTAAGAATCTGAAGATAAAGGAGCCACTAGGTGGCAGTGATCACAGTGTGTTGATGTGGGATTTTCTCAAAGAAATAACTACCATTAGATGTAAAGGGAAGGGTTTTTGCTTTTGTAACGTTGAATACAGAGATCTGAGACAGTTTTTAAAATCTACACAGTGGGACCAACTGAAGATGTTACAAACAGCAAATTCCAAATGTGAAGCATTCAGGTTTTTCATACCAACCAAGAAATATTCTTCAAGGTTTAGGCGTAAATGGATGTCAGATGAACTAATGAGACATCTGGCAGAGAAGAAAAAATGCATGGGATATATATAAATTAACAGGTGATACAGAAACATATGGATGACATAAACTGGTCTGTAATCAAGTCACAAACATTTATAGAGAATTGGGTTTTTTTTTTTTTTTTTTTTTGTCTGATGCTACATAAGCTCATACACTTGCTTTCTTGCATCACATGACACTACTATTACTACTACCTGAGCAGGATCATCAACAGTCGAACCATCGATATCAATTGGACCAATCTGATTCATCCCCTTCCTTTTAGAGTTTATATAAGTAAAGAAATCCTTGCTGTTTTTCTTAGCATCCTTTGCCAAATATTTCTTTTAATCTGCCTTTGCCTGCCTAACTTCCTTTGTGACTTGATTACAGATTACAACAACTCAGAGCCTATTGTCCAAATGTGGAATATGCCTTGATCTGCCCACTGGCTATGGATACATAGAAAGTAGTTGACCAGCTTGACTTCCTGGCGTGTGTTGGACAGGTAGTTGAATAGGTTTCATGGGTAACACTAAGTTGCACGTGGTAATCTCTTTGATTCTTAATCCATGCTTAGCAACAGCACTATTACCTATATTGCTTGAAGGCCAGCGATGCGAACAATGCTACCCAGTTATTATTTATTGTAATTTTACTAATTATCAAAAAAAGGTGCTTAGCCATGAATTTGCCAAGGGCGCTAAAAACCTAGCTATGCCTCTGGATTTACTGGTGGTACCTGTGTACTAGTCATGTGCAATGTGACCCCAATTCACAAAGAAGGATCAAAGGGTTACAGAAGTAATTACAAACCTGTTAGATTAACTTCTGTTCTGGGGAAATTAATGGAGGCTCTGTTTAAAGAAACACTGCCGGATCATCTAGACAACTCTTCAGTTATAGTTTGGAAAAAGCATGGGTTTGTTAAGGGGAAGTCTTGTCTGACCAAGTTGATTGGATACTATAATGTGGTCACAAAGGAACTGGATGCAAAAAATAATTTTTATATCATATACTTGGATCTTAGGAAAGCTTTTATTACTGTTGCACATGGAAGACTACTGCACAAATTGGAGCAGTATGGCATTAAGGGCAAAATGCTGCTATGGATAAAAGGATGGTTGAGTGAGAGAAGACAGAGAGTGGTAATCAATGGACACTGCTCTTTGTGGACTAATGTTATTATTGGAGGCCCCCAAGGTTCAATGCTGGGTTCATTGTTGTTTTCTGTATTTATTAATGATATTGATGAAGTTATATCAGGCTTAATATCTAAGTTTGCAGACAATGTGAAGGCTGGCATGGTTGTTAATGACACTGATGACAGTACACTATTGCAACAGGATCTAGAAACGTTGAGCAGATGGGCTGAGAGGTGGCAACTGAAGTATATGCAGTACTTTACATTTGTCAATGTAAAGTACTGCATATGAGTAGCAGTAATCCCAGAGTAACATATCAACTGCGTGGTACTACACTCCAGATGGTAGAGAATGAAAAGGACCTGGGGGTAATTGTGCAGGCAGATATGAAGTTTTCTGAGCAGTGTAGACAGTCTGCAAGAGTAGCTTATGATCTCTTGTCAATGATATTCAAGAATTTTTCTAGCAGGGATAAGGAGGTGATTATCCCCTTGTGTAAGGCAATGGTCAGGCCACACCTTGAGTGCTGTATACAGATCTGGAGGCCTCATTTTAGGAAGAATGTAAAGCTGCTGAAATGAGTACAGAGAATGGCACCAAGATTATTCAATGGAACAAAGTGTTGCCCTTACGAAGAAAGGCTTAATATTTCCAAATTACAGTGTCTAGTGACTAGGCCCCTGTAAGGTGATCTGATTGAGGTGTATAAGGCCTTGAATGATTTGAGCAAGCTGAGTGCTGATGGGATTCTGCCCCTTGCCTAATTTAATCGCCTGAGGGGACAAAAATCAAATTGAGGAAAGACAGTTGTAGAACAGATATTTAGAAGTTTGCCTTTAGCCAGCACGTGGTTGATTGTTGGAACAAACATCAATCTGCTGTTGTAGAAGTTGACAGCTTAAATAAATTCAAGGCAGAAATAGACAAACGTTTGGAGTGAATGAATGGGTGAAATTGGAACTTTTTTTTTTTTTTTTTCTTTTCTTTTTTCTGGCTGATTCCTTATAAGCTTGCTTTCTTGCATCATATGCTTCTGCTAATGCTATCATCGCCAATGCCACCTGGCCTCAGAAACAATCCAACACATTACTGCAGGATGCAAGGTCATCACCCAGATGGAGTACACTCGTAGACACGACCAGGTAGCTTGGATAATACATCAGAAGCTTGCGAGGAAATATTGAACAAAGAAAGTATACCATATTACAAGTTCAATCCCTCCCGGCAATATACTAGAGACCACAACCCACCAGCTGTACTGGGACCATGCCATAATAAGGACAAGACAATTCTGGAGAGCAGACCGAACATAACTTTTGTCAACAACAAGAAGAAAAAGCTATCTATCTGGAGGTTACCAATACTGGTAACCTCTAGGAAATGAACAGGAAATACATGAACCTAAGTCTGGAAATCAAAGAGATGTGACATATGCAACAAGTTATCACCATCCCGATTATAATGTTAACCACTGATATGGTGCCAAAGATTGTACATAACAGCATAGTAGCAACAGGCATCCCAGAGAACACCAGAAAATTGCAATCCGGAATGGTTTGTGCCAAACTTAAGGGTTAATTCCTTCAGCAGGTTTAAGCAAAAAAGTTCATATCAGTGTGTGTGTGCCTGATTCTGAACAGTTACAAGCTATTAAGTTTTCAGTGGTGAAAAATAATAAAAAATGAAAAAGAATAAGCAAACACATACTTGTAAAATGTTTGTTTATACCCAGAGAGGTATCTGTTTATGCTGATATTTATATATATATATATTTAAATAATCAGTAAACTCCATGGCCAGTTTTAAAATTTTATTTTTATTTTTTTTATTTTTTATTAATAACAAGATACACGACAGGTAACCATTAACAGTATATGTGATTTTATCTGACTTTTATTCAAATAAAATTGAAACAATCGTAAGACATGCAAGAGTGGTGGAAGTTAAATAGTTGTATCATAAAGAAAGTTTGAGAAGAGTTGTTGGGGAAAACATCAGGAAAGGGAGTGCCGGAGGGAAAGGAGGCTTGGTGGTGGAATGAGGAAGTGAAATCGGTGATAAAACAAAAGACGGAAGAGATGAAGAAAAGATGGGATTTAACAGGTAGCCAGGAAGATAAAGAAGCATATAAATTGCAAATAAGGAGGCAAAAAGGGCTGTGGCAATGGCAGTGGACGAGGCCTATGGAGAACTGGAAAGGAAAGATGGAGACAAGGCATCAAAGGACTTCTCATCAACAAAACAGATAAAAGATGAGAGTGAAAGCAGTAGGTGTTTATGCAGTAGAGGTATGGAGAAGTCTGGGAGAAGAAGGGATCCATACCATATGGAACTTTATGGAAAAACTGTGGCAGCAGGAGAGGATACCGGGTGAGTGGAGGGAAAGTATACTTGTGCCAATCTATAAAGGAAAGGGTGATGTGCAGGAATGTGGGAACTACGGGAGAAGAAAGTTAATGTCTCATTCGATGAAGATCTGGGAAAGAATTGTGGAAGGAAGGATAAGGCAGGAGATGGAAATAGGAGAGGAACAGTTTGGTTTCATGCTGGGAAGAGGAACAACAGATGCGGTCTTTGCTTTAAGGCAGGTGATGGAAAGATACAGGGAGATGCAAGTAGAGTTGCACATGGTGTTCGTTATTTGTTATTTGGTTTTTAGGAGCATTAGCAACTAAGGCCATATTGCTCCGGGATATGCGGTGGTCATCCCTGACCTTTCCGCATCCTGCGTATTTGGTGGTGACGGGCTTGAACCCCGGTCTAATCAAGAAGCGTGTGCTACGCACTGCTGCTCCTTCCCACCTGGCTACGAAGGCGCCCCATGGTGTTCGTAAACCTGGAAAAAGCATATGATAGAGTGCCCAGACAAGAGGTATTTTTATGCACCATTAAACTCCCATAACAACAAGAGAAGAATGATGATATCCAGCTGAGGACCCTGGGTTTGCCAAGCCCATACTCACCAGATATGAGCCCCTTGGGTCGATTCTGGATATCGCTCTAGTAAATTGCTTGAATAGCAGTTACGCAATTCATGCATTGTGTACATTCTATGATACAGTACTGAATAAGTTAGAAGTTATAAATAATGTGTGTAGTGTTTTTTTTTCTTGCTATGTAAATAGTTAATCGTGAATATTGTGATTTATAATTTAAATAAAACAACAAAAGCCCAATTAATTTTAGACATGCCATTGTCATAATCCATTCGATATATGGAAATTTTTAGCCGGTCGGCTAAAATGGGTAAAGTGCCTGCCTGGAAACCCAAAGGTAGCGGGTTCAAATTCTGGCTCGGGCATGGATCAGAGTAAATGCAAAAACTTTGTGGGAGGTGCATTATGACCACAGAAGCCAATGCACAAACTAACAAAAAAAAAAAAAAAATAAATAAATAAATATTCGTTCTACAGAAACTATTTTAAATGTATTTGCCAAGTGGAATTCAAAAAGTTCGCTAAATAGAAAATTTCACTATAAAGAAGATCGTTAAACAGAGGTTTGACTGTATTTAATATTATTTATTACAATTTTACCAATTATCGTAAAAAGGCACATAGCCACAAATTTGCCAAGGGTGCCAAAAACCTAGCTACGCCTCTGAGTAAGACTATTCTGGTGAAGTTTGGGAACACAATATCCCTTCCCTCTACTGTTAATAGTAGTTTTCTTTAAATAAATCTGACATCAGTACATTATGGTCTGCTGACCGGGCTAGTCGGGCGAGTAAAGTGCCTGCCTGGCAGCCTAAAGGTCGTGGGTTCGAATCCTGCCTCGGGCTTGGATCAAAGTACTGCAAAAAACCTTGGGAGGTGCATTATGGCCACAGCAGCCGATGCGCCAACAACTACTACCAAAAAAAAAAAAAACGTTATGGTCTGTCACCAAGTAGTTCCTTTACTTGAAAATTTTTACCTGAGTGCGTTCAGATCAGGGGTATTGCTTTTTCTTGTTGCCTCTCTGAAATGCTCTTATTCAGTAAATCCAGACATGTTCTGCTATTGTTAAGTGACCAACACAAGTTCCAGCTAATAGATGAAAGTTTAAATTCCCATGATAAGAAATCTTGAATTACTGGTTCACTCTATTTGCCTATATAGTTGTACTCATCACAGTCATTTTGCCTGTATAGTTGTACTCATCACAGTCATTTTGCCTGTAACATACTCCTAACCCCATTTTTGTTTTACTTGTACTTGTATCACAGCAAACTGGACTCGATATTATCTTGGAAACTCATGTTAGTGGAATGTACTGCCTTAGATTCTGTGCTTCTTTATTAGTGCATACATCTTCCCCTTCTTGTCTTGTCTATCCTTTCTGCATGTGTTGCACTCGCTGTATTGAAGTTCTGCATTGCCAATTTCAGAGTCATACCATGTTTCTGATATCCCTATAATGTTTGCATTTTGTAATATAACCCACCATTTCTCAACCTGTGGCGTTGCATACCACTGCTGGTATATCTGCTTGTGCCAAATGGTATGCAAAACATAAGAAAAAAAAACCCAGAAAATTAATTACAAATACATAAAAACACTTAATGTAAGCATTATCAGTTTAATTTGCTAAATTACTAAGCCCATTGACGTTCAAGTCAAATTGACTGTGTTGTTTTTAACAATAATAATTTAAAAAATTTGTGGTTGAATAACTGTGAAGATTAGACATATGCAGTGTGAGTGTACCCTTGATCAAGGTCAAAAGCATTACTGAGACCAAATGTAAGTTTATTTTTAACATAATTTGTCTCCAAGGTAGATATAATACGTTCACCATGTCCCGGTACATATAAACAACTGACTCTATCATGTCAAGTCTGTGCTTGGTGCTTGGTTCACCCATGTTAAATTTCAGTATTCCAACTAGAGAAATTACCTTTGATAGTAGTGCATTATAGCCTGAGTAGCTAATGTGACCAATAAAACCCAAACCAAACCAAAACCTTTGATAGCATGATGCTTCAGACATCCTTGTAAGGTATTCCCTGTTTGATATTACCTTGTCATCTTGGAATTTGCTAGTTGTGAACTCTTCAGGACAATTATCTTCTGTTTTCTTCTGTGAATTGCAAGGCTTGCTAAATAGCATTTCTTAATTTTTTTTCTTCCCTTATTTAATTTTGATGCTAGCCTGCCCATCCGTGATCTATGATGGTAAGAGGGACAAATTACTGTTATGTTCTTAATCACCAATAACTGGTTAATGATGCTGCTGTATCAGAATTTTGTTACAAAAATAAATATGGTTATAATGAATAAATGGGTTGAAATTAATGCTTGTTGTTTCTACCCATTTTTTTAAAGTTTATGGTGTATTACTGTGATGGTGGTGCAATCATTTTCCAAATATTTTTTAAGTTATATGTTAACAAAACTGTTAGAACCCTGACCTAACCAATACTTAAAATTCATCAAATTTATTTAATATGCTCATAGCATTAGTATACAAGCAAATATATGGATGCCTGTTTTTTCTCCTAGTAGCTCTAAAACAGCCAGTATATTTTCTTGTCCTGTGAGGACCCCAGCAGACCCTGTAATCCCCTTCAGCCATTGCACACACATGTGCACACATACACACATGCCTTGCTTACCAGGTCACTATAATGTCCAAATCGAAACACCATAATCCATTTCGCTTTTGGCTGCCATTAGATTATGTTGTGTGCTGCACCCCCCCCCCTCCTTCCAATGTTAAAGCATTTATCATTGCTTATATAGATATGGTGAACACAATAGCAGAATTCTTTACTACTTATTCTGTTTTATGCAAAAATTTCTTGCTTTGTTGTAGTTATCTGCTAGACAAAGTTAGTGTTGTAATAGCCATAGAGGGAGTTTTTTTTTTTTTTTTTATTAAATAAGGCAGTCACAGCCAGCTTTTCTGGCAACCCTGCCACCTATTGCAATAATGTACAAGTAATTTTTAGCATAAGATATTAGCATTAGCATTAATAGAGGCATACGATGCAACAAAGCAAGCTTGTGCAGCATTGGCCAAAAAAAAAAAAAAAAACCTCTCCCATTTCAAATGCCTGTCCAGCTCAGACTTAAATTTATTTAGGCTATCAACTTCCACAACAAAATATGGAAGTCTGTCCCACCAATCAACTACCCACTGGCTAAAGGCAAATTTCTGCACATATATTCTACAACCATCTTTCCTCAATTTGAAACTGTGACCCTCAGGTTCTTAATCTGAGCAAGAGGAAGAATCCCATCAGCATTCAGCTTGCTCAATGCATTCAAGGCCTTACTCCTCAGTCAGATCACTTGCAGGTGCCTACTTTCCAGGCTGCCCTTTGTTTCTCTCACCAATCTTGTTGCCCTTCTTTGTACTCATTCTAGCATCTCTACATCCTTCTTAAAATGAGGCCTCCAGACCTGTACATAGTAGTCTAGGTGTGGCCTGACCTGTATAACAGGATAATCGTTGTTGTTTGTTATTTGGTTTTTAGGAGCATTAGCAACTAAGGCCATATTGCTCCGGGATATACGGTGGTCATTCCATGACCTTTCCGCATTCTCCATATTTGGTGGTGACGGGCTCGAACCCCGGTCTAATCAAGAAGCGTGTGCTACGCACTGCTGCTCCTTCCCACCTGGCTACGGAGGCGCCAACAGGATAATCACCTCCCTGTCTCTGCTAGCAAAATTCCTATATATCATTGACAAGACTCCATGACCTGAACTGTTCAGCAAACTTCGTATTTGACTGCACAATTACCCCCAGGTCTTTTTCACTTTCCACTTCCCTGAGTGTAGTACCACACAGTTGGTATGTTTCTCTTCGGTTATTGCTACCCATATGCAGTACTTTGCATTTATCAATGTTAAATGTTTAATGTCTCTATCATGTCTACATCAATAGATGTACCAATGTTTATTATTAAAATATACTACCACTAGTCGTTTATCATTCCTGGCACATGGATATGGCCAGGAATTATCTCCAAGCATAGGGTTGAAATCAAATACAGCATCAATATAGTACTCCCAGTTTGGAGGGTATGTCAGTTCATTAGTTATTATTATTATTAGTCATATGGTGGAGGGGGGAGGGGGAGAGAGAGAGAGAGAGAGAGAGAGAGAGAGAGAGAGAGAGAGAGAGAGAGAGAGAGAGAGAGAGAGAGAGAGAGAGAGAGGAGTCAGAAGTAGAAGGGAATCACCAAGAAAGAGAAGAATAATGATATCCAGCTCAGAACCCTGGGCGTACCAAGCCCATACTCACCAGATGTGAGCCCCTGGGGTTAATAATGAACTGGGCATTTCACAGTAAAGCTTGATCCTGGGTCTGCTGTTCTTGATTAGAGGACAAGTCTTTCTCACAAGGAAATATTTAACTGTTTCACCTCACCACAAAAAGTTGACTTTGCATTCACTACATAAAATCACAGTCAGGATAAGTCAGAGACTTTGGAACCACAGCAATATATGCATCTGACATACCATCACATAGCAGTTTGAAACCGTAATCAAGAATAGTGCTGCTCACAAAATGGAATGCAATCCATATACAAGTCCATGCAGTAATAGAATGAAAGCAGTGGTAGAATGAGTTTTGACCAGTATGATTGTTATAACAGGACTTGTGAAGGTGTGTGCACATATAAATCAGCAGACAACACTAACTTTTATCCAGACTTGAGATTTGCCCATATGTGAAAAATTTCAGTAAGAAATTATTTCTTATTTAGTTATTCATTATTCATTTATTTGTTATTTAAGTTAATTGTTATTCATTGGAGAAGAATTTATTTGTTATTATTTAATTATTCATTATATTTATTTGAACTTCAAATGAATTTTACCTATAATTTTTTATAGCTTACTTCCTACCTTAGATTTATTTTTTAATCAGTCCTGCTAGACAAATTAATGGAGGGTATGGACAGGTTATGGTGGAAGGTTTTTTTTCCCTATTCCTTTTGGCTGATGCTCTATAAGCTTTCTTTTTTTTTTGCATCATTTTTCACTATTAATAATAATGCAGAGCACATACTACATTATTTTAACAGAGTTTTCAGTTGATTCTTTATTCTTGCATTAAGCAGAATGTGAAATGTTGTTTTCTTTCTTCATTGGCCATTTTGTTTATAACAAAGGTCAGTAATTAGCTAACCTTGAAAAATATCTGGAAATAAAAAAAATATATATATATTTTGTTAAATGTAATACACCAATACCATCATCTACTGCCACTGAAAGACTTTTCTCCTTTGCTACTAGACGAATCTGTGAAAACCACATAAACTTTACAAACAAATGCATTAATAAACCATATAAATTGATAAAAATTTTTTTTTGAAAAAAAGGTCTGTATTGAAGGCAAATTTACAGAATATGGTTTAGATGCAGCAACGTATTTGTGTTATTTAAATACTTGGAAAAACGAGGATGGCATAAGTCAAGGAGTTTGGACATCAAAATTAACTCCAACCATTAAACTAGTGGTTGAGACTTACAACGTGCACATGCATGCACACAGATTTTCTCAAATGGCTACACTAGCCAACAATGAATATTTTTTGTCATTCCTCTGCTATGAAAATACGTGATTCTGGAGGAAATAAATGTTGCTGATTCCAACGTCATGTCTCTATCATGTCTACATCAAAAGATGTACCAATGTTTAATGTCAAAATAACATATATATATATATATATGTGTGTGTGTATATATGTATAATTCAAGTTTGTAATACACGAATAAAAAAAATTTTAATTTTTCTATAACTCATTTAACCTCGGAAAAAGTATCATAAATCATAGTGAAATAGTTATATTTCAGTAATATATAATCAGCATACCTATAATTATCTTTAAAATTTTTGCTACTAAGGGATTCTCTCTTGTATTCCTGCTTACTCTCCCTCACAAGAAACCAACAATAATCCCCATCATTGCAAGATCCCAGCGACCTTGTACCGATTTTCTGTCACGGAAATATCTTGATGAAACCACTCCTCTTGTTCATCACTTACATCTCTCAGATTTTTGGGGAAATTCGAGTTAGGAATGAAGAAAATGAATTTTCAACGACATTCAACAGCCCATGTTTTTGCATCACTTGAGTAAATTAAACACCAACATTTCTTAGTTTTCTTCTTTCCTATTACCCAAAAAAACCATGTACTACTGCCGTAAATGATTGCCAAGCTGCCAATTCAACCTCCTTTTACTGGATCATATGTTAAAATAGGAAACACACTTTTCAAGTATGCAAATCCGTTACCTTCTTTATCTAGTCCCTTCACAAAATTTTTCATCAATCCAAGTTTGATGTGCAGGGGGTGGAAGAAGAACCTTGTTTGATTGCACTAAAGGAATGTATTTTACATTACATTGTAAAATATAACATAAAATATTAATATAATGTAAAATGTAAATAATTGGTATGAACTTGCTTGTCCCAATGTTGCACAACGTAATGTTCTTCTGTCACACTGCTGTCCCACAAATACAAACAATAACAATATTTTGTGACCCCCCCCCCTGCAAACCAATGACCTTAAGATCATTGCATATGTTCCAACCATAATCCTGGTAGCATGTACAACCTTAAACATGCTTTTATAGCTTTCTTTAAGTCCAATTAATGAAACACTGGAACTGATGGAAATTCGTTGCCATTTTGAAGCAATACTAATTTTTAACTTAATTTTGAGGTTTCTCTGAATAAACGCCATTCATCTGACTTATGCTTGACACCTAGTTCCTAGTTCTTTCAGAAGTCCAATAATGTCTTTGCAAAAACACATACTGTCTTCCATAGCAAAATATTTCGAAAACTTTTCATGTCCTTTTTGAAACACTGAATTCTTTGTTCTTGCTGTGAGTATATTCCACTACTGTATCCTAGAACTTAACAGTTCAGCTTGTTTTTTTGGAAATTTAAGTCTCGAATCAAATCATCAACTCATCTTGTTGGATTAAATGTGCCTTACTATCTGAATTTACTGGATGATAGTCAACATCTTGTGAAGTGGTAATAGGGCTGCACCCTCCTACTCTCAAGGGGCTGTTTATGTTTAGAGAATACTGAAACAATCCTGAAACTATCCTTTAAATTTATGCCCTCTAATGTGTGTTGCCTGAGCAAGAGGAAGGATGCCACCAGCATTTGGCTTACTCAATTCATTCAAAGCCTTAAACACCTTAGTCAGTCCTCCTCGAGTAGTGCTAAATCCATTGAAAAGAAAACAAATAAATGCAATAAATGCTAAGGCGCATTTAGGGCTAGAGCCTCAAGCTGCGAACAATTATGATGCTAAGCACTTTATATACATAATGCAATAAATGCATAACAATTTTACATAAAATGTGCTCTTTTGTTAGTATCAAAATACATTTGGTAGTATTATGTTCATTGAAATAGTACTTTCAGTGGAATACTTAAGCAAAATGGTACATGAAAAATTACAGCATTGTGCTGTCAAAAAACATTTACTGCTAATGATATAAATATTTTTATTATAGATGCCAACGATTGCCAAAAGGAGTCAAAGATTGGGATGCATTCAATGAGCTAAAACAAAAAATTGATGACTTTAAAGAAACATGCCCTTTACTGGAGGCCTTAAGTAATAAAGCACTTACATTGAATCATTGGAAACGAATTGAAAAACTTACTGGCCATACATTTGATATGGATCCTGAAAGCTTCACCTTGGGTAAAGTAACAGAAGCACCCCTTCTTCGGTTTAAGGATGATGTAGAGGTCTGTGATTTTGTTTATTGATTTGTGGGGTAAATAATTAACTTATTAGGTCATGTATGTCAAGTAATATGTGCTCTTGTATTTTATGCTCAGAAACATTTTACTACAATTATAGTTCTTTTGCAGGAAATGGCTCCAAAGAGAACTATAAGAAAGGACCCTCCCTTTATTAAATAAAGTAATTAATAAATTACTTTATTCAAAATTCCATAAATAAAAAAAATTATGTATAGAAAATACATGAACTTGAATACCTCTTAACAGACCAGTGCAGTGTGGTTTACAAGAAAAATAAATTAATATCACAGTGTAATAATATTGTATTTAAATATACCTGAACATGAAACCATTTAACTTCCAATCTATAAAACAACATCAGTTCTGTATTTAGCTTCATTGTCTTAATAACCATTGAGCATTAAGAAAAAATCACTTCATCTTCTTCAGTCTGTTCAGAAAAGGAACTGTGGCCTATATTAATATGATAATATGGGATCATCCATTCAAAGTAATTAGGGCATGGGAACTCGTCCAGCACTCCAGTCCGGCATCTCACAGTCCATAATATAATTTTAACTATTTTTCACCAACCGTATGTTGAAATGACAAAATAAAATGAAAGCCATAATTTTGATAACTTTATAATTAAGCTTACAATAAATTACTATTTACAGTAGATATAAAACAAACAATTAAAATATCATAAAATACACTAAAATATACCAGGTTAAAAGCGATAAAATATCTGTAAAACAAATGAAGTATCATAAAATACAGTAAAATATACCAGGTTAAAAGCGATAAAATATCTGAAGCTTTCAAAGGCTCAGCCTTCTTTCTCAACAGTACGCTTTTTACTTTACAGTGCAACTTTAAATACCCACAGGTTCACGGCACATGTCATGTGATTTGACGGCACGTGCACTGTTCTCATGCATGTTGGAACCGGAAGTGGCTCGGGAGTGCCTCAGGTGGAAACGTTCTCCTCTCTAAGGATCACTGCCTCAAAGAGGGGATGGATACGCATACCCCTGTCTCTATTAATATTGTTCTCAATGGAACTAATCCACAAGCTCTCGAGCCACTTGCGGTCCCAAAACCTATGTGCCCCGTCAATGATAACTGCTTTGTCTGGGGAGATACGGTGCTGTTTCTCCCAAAAGTGTTCAGCCACAGCGGATTTTCCGTAGTCCGCATTATTTATCGCCTTTGTGTGCTTCCTCAGACGATCCTTGAGACGCCACTTTGTTTCCCCCAACATAACATTCCCCACAATCCGGGCACTTAATGCTATAAACGACCGCACTTGTATTTTCATTTGAAATGGGGTCTTTTACTTGTGACACGACTGTGTGCAGCTTCCGACCTGGAAGCTGCACACAGTGCATCTGGTAGTTTAGTAAAACCAGAGCTATACGCTCAGTTAAACCTGGATAATAGGGAATGTATGCAGTGTTTATCAGCGTAAAAGACTCACCCCCTCCTCTGTTCTCCTCTAATAGACTTAGGGAACAAGCCATGACCAGATACTGGTAACTGGTTGTGGCTTGTATTACGTAGTATTACCATAATACTGGTAACAATTTTATAGTTAATTTAAGCAGCAAACAAGTGACTGAAGAACAGGAAGAAGTCTTAAATCTTGGGACCAAGTTTGTTATGATTACGCCCAAGCCGCCCATTGCAGAGATAGCGATGAGCATAGAGAGAGCGGTAAACAAGTTATCTGAAGACGTGGCCAACGAAATTCGGGTAAAGACGGCAGCCATTCTAAGTCAAGCCAAGAAAGCTCCCTCTAATCTTAATATTAGGCAAATAATTGCACTTAAGAGTCTCAAGGAAGATGATAGTATTGTGGTCCTACCGGCAGATAAAGGTAGGGTAATGGTGGTTTTGGATAAGGAGGTATAGACAAAGCTTTAGACTTGTTGAATGATCGAGCAACTTATAAGATTATTCACAAAAATCCATTGCTGAACCTAGAACATCAGGTTAATAGAATGGTACAGGGCTGGTTAAAGACTAATAAGATTTCTAAGGAGCAGTATTCATCGTTACATGTAACGGGAAGCCAAATACCGCGATTCTATGGCCTGCCCAAAATTCATAAAGTGGGTGTTCCACTCAGGCCCATTGTTCCGTTTATAGGCAGTCCTACATATGCACAGTCCGGTTTCCTGGCCAAATTGTTGTCACTGTTAGTAGGACTTTCTGAGTTTAGTGTCAAGGACAGCAAGGATTTTGTACACTTTATATGAGAGCAGTGTATTGAAGATAATGAAATTATGGCATCTTTTGATGTGACATCTCTGTTTACATGTATTCCAATTGACCATGATGTGCGATGCACACACATGGCCCTAGGGGGGGGGAGAGAGAGAGAGAGAGAGACCATCTTAAGCAGTAGGACACAACTAAGTTTGGAAGATATTTGTAAGGGCATAGAATTATGTCTCTCAAGCACCATTATGGTGTTCTGTGACACTATGTATAAGCAGGTTCATGGTGCAGCCATGGGCTCCCCCATTAGCGCGATTATAGCTAATCTGGCTATGGAGGAGCTCGATGCTAGATTATTTAGTGACATGGTTCTCCCTATGCGTCTGTGGAAGAGATACGTTCTCAATTATTCGAAAGGGGAGGGAAGATGAGATGTTAAATCTTCTTAATGGCTTCTTCCCATTCATACAATTCATCTTGGAGGTAGAAGAAGGAGGGGCTTTGCCGTTCTTGGATATGTTGTTGTACAGAGAAGGCCCGTGTCTAAAAGACCAAAGTTTATAGAAAACCCATGTAAAGGCCAATATTCACATTATAATTCAGCTCAGGACCTCCTATATATTATAGTACCTCCGAGGATAGAAAGAAAGAGTAGGAGCACATCACGGCGGATCTCCTGAAGTGTGGCTATCCCCAGAGGATCATAGAGAAATATATTAGAGGAGAACAGAGGAGAGGTGAGTCTTTTACGCCGATAACCACTGCATACATTCCCTATTATCCGGGTTTAACCAAGCGTATAGCTTGGGTTTTTACGAAACTACCAGACGCGCTGTGTGCAGCTTCCAGTTCGGCTGCAAACAGTCGTGTCACAAGTGAAAGACCCCATTTCAAACGAAAATACAAGTGGGATCATTTATAGCATTAAGTGCCTGGATTGTGGGGGAAAGAAAGCGGTGTCTCAAGGATCGTCTGTGGGAGCATACAAAGGCGATAAGTAATGGAAAATCCGCCGTGGCCGAACACTTTTTGGAGAAGCAGTTATCATTGACCGGGCGCATAGGTTTTGAGAACGCAAGTGGCTCGATAGCTTGCAGATTAGTTCCATTGAGAACAATATTAATAGAGACAGGGGTATGCGTATCCATCCCCTCTTTGAGGCAGTGATCCTTAGAGGGGATGAACGTTTCCACCTGATGCACTCCCGAGCCACTTCCCGTTCCGACACGCACGGAACAGTACACGTGCCATCAAATCACGTGACACGTACCGTGAACCTGCGGGTATTTAAAGTTGCACTGTAAAGTAAAAAGCATACTGTTGAGAAAGAAGGCTGAGCCTTTGAAAGCTTCAGATATTTTATTGCTTTTAACCTGGTATATTTTACTGTATTTTATGATACTTCATTTGTTTTAGAGATATTTTATCGCTTTTAACCTGGTATATTTTAGTGTATTTTATGATATTTTAACTGTTTGTTTTACATCTACTGTAAATATTAATTTATTGTAAGCTTAATTATAAAGTTATCAAAATTTTGGCTTTCGTTTTATTTTGTCATTGCAACATACGTTTGGTGAAAAATACTTAAAATTATATTATGAATATACCCAACCCCAGAGGCCTATTTGAAGAATCTCACAATCCATGAAATAACTTTTATTTTATATCAGATCTGTATTCTAAATTTTCACATCGTTGGCTATGTCTTAAATATGACAGGGAACACTTTACTTTATAATTAAACAACAAAATATATGTGACCTGGACTACAAAAAGGTGGGTAATGTGCAAAAAGAAGTTTTTGAGTAAACAGCCGTTAAAAGTAAACATGATTCCGTGTGAGGTAAACGTCTCTCACGGGCCTCTGCTTGCGGTGGGCAACAACTTACAGAAACCCCAGTGATATCTGCTTTATTTTATGACATTCACACCGGTCCCTTGTTCCTGTGCAAGGAGCAAGACAAAGGAAAAGGTCCAAATTGTGTGGTGAGTTTGCTGCAACACTACCTGGAAACTTCTCAAGAAGTTGAGATCCTTGTCTTATTTGCAGACAACTGTGTGGGACTGAATAAAAATAATACAATGCTTCAATATCTAATGTGGAGAGTGGCAAAGGGAATGCAGCAGCATATTCTCCTCAATTTTCTCCTAACTGGTCATACTAAGTTTAGTTCTAATTGGATGTTTGGAATCTTTAAAGAAAATTATGCTGTCAGTAATATTGATACCCACAATGACTGGATAAATTGTGTTATTACCTCCTCTCCTGATGGTCATAATAAGGCTGTCTCTATCAAACAAGTGACTTCATATGAATGGGATGTATACTTGAAGCAATTTTCCAAACAGTTAGCTCGGATTACTAAATACCATCACTTCATGATTTGCCCTAGTGGAGTAGTGAAGGCAAGGAAATTTGCTGATAGTAAGGACATTGATGAGTTCACTCTTCTATTAAAACCATTGGATGGGAAGATGCCAAAGGTAATCAAGCCAGGAGGACTGTCACTGGATCGCCAGTGGTACTTGTATAACATTAGAAGCCTAGTAACAGATTCTTCCAAAGCAGATGAAGTGGTCCCACAACTGAATAAAGAATTGAAGAAGAGGAAGAGGGGTGAATATCCAGTGTGAATGTGTGCTATTTGTTCTTAAACTTGATAATTTTGTATGAGTATTACTGTATGTCTACATTTTATTAGGGTGCCTCCATAGCCAGGTGGGCAGGAGCGGCAAAGCGGAACACATGCTTCTTGATTAGACCGGCATTCGAGCCCGATACCACCAAATATGGAGGATGCAGAAAGGTCAGGGAATGACCACCCCATATCCTCGGAGCAATATGGCCTTAGTTGCCAATGCTCCTAAAAACCAAATAATAACAACAACAACAACCTTTTATTAGAGTAAAAATCATGTTCAATTTTTCATTTCTTAAGTTTTCCAGTTTTTATTCCCCATCATTAGGTAGAGACATGAAATTGGTTTCATTGGAAAGAGTGTACTTTTTTCTACAAAAATCACCCAAAACCTCATAATCAATAGCTTGACACATTAACCACCTTTTCGTAGTTGAGGTCACATATAATAAAAAAAAAAAAAAAAAAAAAAAATTATTTCACACTTTTCTGATCAATTAAAATCAAGTTATTTTCAAACAACCAGGAAACCCATAACAAGGAAAATTCAAGCGTAAGGTGGAGGTAGAAGAATAATTTAACATCTGATGCAATCCCTAAGAATTTAACTTGTTTGCATGAGATGAAGGAAACCAAATTGAAGGAAAAAACAGAATTGCTCAATTATTCAATTGAACTCTGTTCAATTGAATAACTGAGGAGGAAAAATTAGATGCAAACCAAAAGATCCGCTTTCCTAACCTTGAAAATCTATAAGTAAGAATCTTCAAATCCCTAGAGACATCCCTTGAACTTCTGGAACACAGCTTCAATTTCCATGCTTTTATTTAATGTTTAGTTATATTTTAATATTTTTAGTTCAGTTTTGTCAACCTTGTCTTAACTAAAACTACAAAAGTGTTTTTAAAAATGGATAAAATATCAAACTGAGGGGATCTGTTGTATTTATCAAACTGCAAGCATTCTGATAAAAAGCTAAAGTTGTATTTATAATTGAAAGGACTGATTGAAACATAAAGATGGCTATTACAAGAAAATTTCAACTTACATTCCAGACCTTTATTATTTACCTCTTCTAATTGAATGTAATTGCTTAATCCTTAAATATGTTGAATTTGAATCAAACTGAAGGATATTGATTATTATGTTTTGTTGATAAACACTGCAAATCCAAAACAACTAAACCAATTCAGTGCAAACCAATACAAAAAAAAAAAAAAAAAAAAAACAAAATTTGATAGAGTTGAGGCTGCCAGCATATCAGAAATCTGAAGCAATTTCTTACAAAAAAAAAAAAAAAAAACACCACAAAATACCTGACTTTCATTTAAAGTCTGAAAAATTAATAAAATTAGACAAATGAGGCAAGAATCTGCGATTTTGCTGGAGTAATACCATTTGAATATGGCTTTACAGGCAAACAGTGTAAAACATAACCTTAAGCAAAGATTTATCTATTATTTTTAAAAGAAGTTAACAGATAGATATAGAATGGAACTCTACACTTTTTTTATCACTAAAAAGACATCTGTTTCTTACTTTTATCCTGTAGAATAGAATAGAAGTCAGCAACCGATGTCATATTCTGCACTTTAAGCAATGAAGACATAAAAATGGATGATCATGCATTTCCTTGTTGTGTAGCCAAATTTGAAAATACTTTGTCCAAATTTGAAATTACTTTGTCAAATATACAAATGTATTATTCTGTTTTGCTTTCGCTGACTTAAGATTGTTAAAACACACAAAAAAGTCAGTAAAAATAAACAGTATACTAGTAAATAGTATACTGTTTATTATTATTAAAAACTAGTAAGGTCACTCATCAGTGAAGGATATTAGAACTGGAAAAGGAATCAGAATATGTGAATTGGAATACCATCGATTTGGCTGAAACAAGAAAAAGAAATGAATCACTTATAATTTTACCAAGTTAAAATCTGCTGTACACATGGAATAAGTGAAAGAAGCAAAGGTGGGGTTAGCATTACCATTAGCATTAGCAAAGGCACATGATGCAAGAAAGCAAGCTTATATAGCATCAGCCAAAGAGGGAAAAAAAAAAAAAAAAAAAAAAACAACCCCTTATTTCACCCATCCACTCACTCCCAATGTTCATCAAGTTCTGCCATGAATCTATATAGGCTATCAACTTCTACAACAACAACAGATGGAAATTTGTTCCAGCAATCAACCACCGGCTGGCTAAAGGCAAACTTCTGCACATCTATCCTACAACCGTCTTTCCTCAATTTCAATTTATGGCCTCTCAGGTGATTATTCTAAGCAAGAGGAAGAATCCCATCAGCGTTGAGCATGCTCAAACCATTCAAGGCTTTATACATCTCAGTCAGATCAACGCGCAGGTGCCTAGCCTCCAGACACTGTAATTTGCAAAATTTAAGCCTTTCTTTTAAGAGCAACCCTTTCTTCTATTCACTATTCTTGTTGCCCTTCTCTGTATTTGTTCCAACAGCTCTACATCCTTTTTAAAATGAGGCCTCCCGACCTGTATACAGCACTAAAGGTGTGGTCTGACTGTTGCCTTATACAAGGGAATAATCACCTCCTTATCCCTGCTAGAAAAATTCCTGTATATCACTGACAAGACATCATGAGCTACTCTTGCAGACCATCTGTACTGCTCAAAAAACTTCATATCTACCTGCACAATTACCCCCAGGTCCTTTTCGTTCTCTACCACTGTCAGTGTGCTACAACAGAGTTGATACGTTACTCTGGGATTACTGCTTCCCATATGTAGTACTTTACATTTGCAATGTAAAACTTTATTTTCCACCTATCAGCCCATCTGCTCAACTTTTCTAGATCCTGGTGAAGAACTGTTACTGTCATAAGTGTCATTAACAACCCTGCCAACCTTCATATTATCTGCAAACTTGGATATTAAGCCTGATATACCATCATCTATATCATTTATAAATACAGAAAACAACAATGGACCCAACACTGAACCCTGAGGGACTCCACTATTAACATTAGTCCACGAAGAGCAGTGTCCATTGATTACCACTCTCTGTCTTCTCCCACTGAACCATCCCTATACATAGCAGCAATTTGCCTCCAGTGCCAGACTGCTCAAATTTGTGCAGCAGTCTTCCATGTGCAACAGCATCAAAGGCTTTTTTAAGATCTAAATATATGATAATCAAAGTTATTCTTTGCATCCAGTTGCTTTGTGACTACATCATAGTATCCAATGAAATTAGTCAGACAAGACTTCCCCTTAACAAACCCATGCTTTGTTTGAGCTATAAATGAAGTCTTGTCTAGATTATCCTGCAGTGCTTCTTCAACCAGTGCTTCCATTAATTTCCATGGAACAGAAGTTAAACTAACAGGTCTAAAATTACCCGTGACTCCCTTTGTCCTCCTTTGTGAATTGGGGTCACATTTGCACATCTCCAGTCCATGGGTACCTCCTCTGAGTCCAGGGAAGCTCTCATAATTATGGCTAAGGGTTTGCTTACTTCCTTTGCCACCTCCTTTAATATAACTGGATAGATTCCATTCATCCCAGGTGCATTTCTTATGTTTATCTTCAACAATTTCTCTTCCACTTTACTCTAAGTTATTACAAAATTATCTAATTACTGCCAGAGTTTAATGCACCTCTGGATTCCCCCTCCCTGAACAACTATGACCCATTAAAAACCAAATCAAACCAAAACCCTAAATAAATCATCATGTGTGACTGTAGATGCAAAATACTCATTTAGTTTGTTAGTCACCTTAGCAGGATCATCGACAGTTGAACCATCGATATCCAGTGGACCAATCTGATTCATCCCTTTCCTTCTAGAATTTACGTAGGTAAAGAACTCTTTGCTATTTTTCTTTGCATCACTTGCCCAAAGATTTCTCATAATCTGTCTTTGCCTGCCTAATCTCCTTTGTGACTTGATTACAGATGAGCTTATATCTATCATAAGCTCCCATGTCACCCATTAATTTATGTGCATCCCATGCATTTTTCTTCTCTGCCATCCAGTCGACATCGATGGACAGGGCAGTGTCGAGTCAGTTTGGTGAGACATAAGCATGGGTAAATCAAAATTGAGAGTAGGAGTGTGCTATAGGCCTAACGACTCTGATGAGTATAATAAGATACTGTACAGGGAAATAGAATGGGCCAGTAAATCAGAGAGTCTTATAATGGGGGATTTTAATTTCCCAAATATTGACTGGAATTTGTGGGTTGGTCACTCACACACTAGCAAGGCTTTTGTGGATTTATTGGATGATTGTTTCCTACACCAGCATGTTCGGGAGGCAACTAGAGGGAGTAATACTCTTGATCTGATTATCAGTAGTGATTCTTCATGCATTAAGAATTAGCAGATAAAGGAACCACTAGGTGGCAGTGATCACAGTGTGCTGAAGTGCGATTTACTCAAGGAGGTAACTACCATCAGAGGTAAAGGGAAGGGTTTTTGCTTTCGTAAAGGCGACTATGATGGTCTGAGACATATTTAAATTCTATACAGTGGGACCAACTGATGATGTTACCAACAACAAATTCAAAATGGGAAGCATTCAAGGAACTAATTAATCTTGGAAGCTACCAGGCTTTACATACCAACCAAGAAATATTGTTCAAGGTTCAGGCCTAAATGGTTGTCAGATGAACTAATGAGACATATGGCAGAGAAGAAAAATGCATGGGATACATACAAATTAATGGGTTACATGGAAGCCTATGATAGATATAAGTTGGTCTGTAACCAAGTCACAAAGGAGATTAGGCAGGCAAAGGCAGATTATGAGAAATCCTTGGCAAAGGATGCAAAGAAAAACATAAAAGAGTTCTTTACCTATTTAAATTCAAGAAGGAAAGGGATGAATCAGATTGGTCCACTGGATGTTGATGGTTCAACAGTTGAGGATCCTGCTCAGGTGGCTAACAACCTAAACGAGTATTTTGCATCTACATTCACACATGAGGAGTTATTCAGGAAGGGGAATGTCGTAGGTGAAGTAAACATTGACAGTGAGCTAGATGATTTTCTAATAACTGAGAGGAAAGTGGAGGAGAAATTGTTGAGGATAAACATAAAAAAGGCACCCGGGGTGGATGGGATCTATCCAGTTATATTAAAGGAGGCAGAAAAGGAAGTAAGCAAACCCCTAGCCATAATTATGAGAGCTTCTTTGGATTCAGGGGAGGTACCCATAGACTGGAGATGTGCAAATGAAACCCCAATTCACAAAGGAGGATCAAAGGCTGACACAAGTAATTATAGACCTGTTAGTTTAACTTCGGTTCCAGGAAAATTAATGGAGGCACTGGTTAAAGAAGCACTGCAGGATCATCTGGAAAAGAATTCAGTTATAGCTCAGACACAGCATGGTTTTGTTAAGGGGAAGTCTTGTCTGACCAATTTGATTGGTTACTATGATGTAGTCACAAAAGAACTGGATGCAGGGAATAACTTTGATATTATATTTGGACCTTAGAAAGGCTTTTGATACTGTTGCGCATGGAAGACTGCTGCACAAATTGGAGCAGTGTGGCATTGGAAACAAAATGCTGCTATGGATAAAGGGATGGTTGAGTGGCAGAAGACAGAGAGTGGTAATCAATGGACACTGCTCAACGTGGACTAATGTTATTAGTGGAGTTACTCAGGGTTCAGTGTTGGGTCCATTGTTGTTTTCTGTATTTATAAATGATATAGATGATGGTATATCAAGCTTAATGTCCAAATTTGCAGACGATACAAAGGTTGGCAGGGTTGTTAAGGACACTACTGATGCTATGCTGCTGCAACAGGATCTGGAAAGGTTCAGTAGATGGGCTGAGAGGTGGCAAATGAAGTTTAACATTGACAAATGTAAAGTACTACATATGGGAAACAGTAACCCCAGATCAATGTATCAACTCTGTGGTACTACGCTGACAGTGGTACAGAACGAAAAGGACCTGGGGGTAATTGTGCAGGCAGATATGAAGTTCTCTGAGCAGTACAGAGAAGGCCAACAAGATTAGTGAATGGAACAAAGGGTTGCTCTTACGAAGAAAGGCTTAAGTTTTGAAAATTACAGAGCTGGAGACTAGGCATCGGCGAGGTGATCTGATAGAGGTATATAAGGCTTTGAATGGCTTGAGCATACTCAATGCCGATGGGATTCTTCCTCTTGCTCAGAATAATCACCTGAGAGGGCATAAATTCAAATTGAGGAATGACGGATGTCGGATAGATATGCGGAAATTTGCCTTTAGCCAGCGGGCAGTTGGTTTCTGGAATAGACTTCCATCGCTTGTTGTTGAAGTTGATAGCCTAAACAAATTTAAGGCTCAGCTGGACAGGTATTTCGAACGAACGGAGGGGTGAAATGGGAGTAGTGGTTGTGCTTTTTTTTTTTTTTTTTTTTTTTTTTTTGGCTGATGCTGAATAAGCTTGCTTTCTTGCATCATATGCCTCTACTAAAGCAAATGCTAATGCTAATGTCTTATTAGTTCATCTGACATCCGTTTAGGCCTAAACCTTGAACAATATTTCTTAGTTGGTATGTATAGCCTAGTAGGTTCCAAGATTAATTTTTTGAATGTTTCCCATTTTCAATTTTCTGTTGCTGACAACATCAGTTAGTCCCACCGTATAGAATTTAAATACTGTCTCAGCTCACCTTAGTTGCCTTTATGAAAGCAAAAACTCTTCCCTTTATCCCTGATGGTAGTTACCTCTTTGAGTAAATCCCACTTCAGCACACTGTGATCACTGCCACCTAGTGGTTCCTTTATCTGCAGATTCTTAATGCATGAAGGATCACTACTGATAATCAGATCACGAGTATTACTCCCTCTATTTGCCTCCCAAACATGCTGATGTAGAAAACAATCATCCAATAAATCCACAAAAGCCTTGCTAGTGTTTGAGTGACCAACCCACAAATTCAAGTCAATATCTGGGAAATTAAAATCTCTCATTATAAGACTCTCTGATTTACTGGCCCACTCTATTTCCCTATATAGTTTCTTATTATACTCATCAGAGTTATTAGGCCTATAACACACTCCTCTCAATATTGATCTCCCAATGCTTATGTCACACCAAAATGACTGGACAATGCGCTGTTCAGCGGTGTCGACTGGCTGCACTTCCTGGGATTTTATGTGTTTCTTATCTAATAGCATAACCCCTACACTCCTCCTATCCTGTCTATCCTTCCTTTACACGTTGTATTCTCCAAATGTTTTGAGCAACACCCCAAATTCATCAAATTTATTTACCAAGCATTAGTGTATACGCAAGTATAAATGCACTTGTTCCTATTCTTAGCTACCCTAACACAACCCATTTCGCGCCTCCATAGCCAGGTGGGAAAGAGCATCAGTGCGTAGCACACGCTTCTTGATTAGACCAGAGTTCAAGCCCGTCACCACCAAATACGGAGGATGCGGAAAGGTCAGGGAATGACCACCGCATATCCCAGAGCAATATGGCCTTAGTTTGCTAATGTTCCTAAAAACCAAACAACAACAACCCATGTGTGTACTTGTACCGCAATGACTTCCAGCAGTCTCTGAAATACCCTGCATCTTGTTTTCCAGGCTGCTGCTCATTACAATAAAAGAAGTGCAAGAATCACTTTCTCCTCTGCCAGTGGCTACTGTTAATCTATTAGTCCTTGTATACCCCCCTAAGCTAGCAGCTTTCCGACCCACCTAACACTGCCCATGGAAGCAGTCTCTCCCGCTAACAAGCACAGACCAGGCTGGGAAAAATTCTATCCCTTGAGCCTTGCACAATCTTTCCAGGGTCAAATTGATCAACAAGGCTCTCATCATATACTCCCTCCTATCGTGTTTGGGCAGAATTGCAGACACTTTCAAATTCAACCCTAATTCACGGCTTTTTTTAGTGACCTGTACTTGTTAAGTAATTCCACCGGTCTCCTACTCTTAATATCATTAGTGCCAACGTGTACAACAATATCACCTTTTGTGCCCTTAAAAGATGATATCCGCTCTTCAACGTCATCAACCTTTTCCCCTAGCAGACATACCTTGGTCCACTTAATATACAGTAGTCATATTCCCCTCCGTAAGTAGCTATTTTTAATTAGCATTCCACTGATATACTCTTATTGTGTCTCTAGCTGAGGGGAGAAACTGGGTATCTACAGTAATTAGGCTGATGAGTCCTGTTGTTTACGTAAATTACTTTGCAACTGAATATTGAATATGTTTTCAGTTGAATATTGTACTGCCAATAATTAATCTATTGCCAATTTTTAGTTAATTTCCCTTCTTGGAAATGTGGAAGTATATTAGATATGAGTATATACAGTGTTCAATTTTTCCATTTCCAGTATGGAATTCGTAGTTCTTTGAATACAGTACATTTTTTTTCATAATTTATTTTGGGACACATAATCATACTCTCAGTGTGAAGATGTGCTATACTTTTAAATTCATCCTTAACTTGTGGTTTTTTCCAAACATCGCCTCATACGTGTTACATAAAGTTTCAGAATTTCTTTGCTTAGGGTCATTAGTACCATTTCAAAACAGTATCACCATTTGTCCCCTTGAAAGATATCGCTCAATCACGTCCCTGGCTGACATACTGCTCTAGTTCTATTTTACTTCTCCTTATTGCATAAAATATTCTCTGATTGCTTGAGAATTTATTTATTTTTTTTTTTATGTAGACCCCAAACACAAGAGGTATTAGAACCTATAGTACTTAGTACCGTGCTTGGGTTGGAGGTTGAGAAGACGAAAGAAGATATTTGTTAACATTGGACTTGAACTTCTGTAGACTGTAATTTTCAGGAAATATGTATGAAGGAAGGTTGTTGCAGAAAACGGCAGTTGATTGAATAAACGAAGAAGATGAAAAGTTGGTTCTGTGGGTTTGGAGTTGGACAGTAAATGGATGTTGGCTGGTAGCTGCATGTGTTCGGACTGTTTTGAAAGAGAGAGTGGGAATTATAGAAGCCAATTCAGAAGAACGTGGCCATGGAAGTATCTGTAGAAGAGGCATGCAGCAGAAACAGTACGTCTATGAGATAGCGAGTGGAGAGACTTTGTTAAAGATGAATCATTAATTAACTAAGTACCCTCTTCTGAATGGAATCGAGAAGTCTGAGAGAGGTTTTGGGGGCACCACCCCAGATGTGGGAACAATATTCCATGGCAGGGTGGATTTGCGATTTATACAGAGTGAGCAGGTGATTGTAAGAAAAGTAACGTTGAGAGCGAAAGAGAAAACCAAGTTTTTTAGAAGCAGAGGAAGCAAAATTTGTAATGTGCTTGTGCCAAGAGAGAGATTAGAAGTCAGGGTAATCCCCAAAAGAGATATATCATTTTGCCTAGAAATCGGAGTGTCACTAAAGATAAGCATAGGAGCAGAAGAATCCTTTTTGCGAGATATAAGACAAGACTGAGTTTTAGAAGGGTTGAAATCAACTAAGTTGTCTTTGGCCCATTGGAGAATTACCTGAAGATCAGCATTTAAGGAATTGGTAGCAGATTTTCGAGAAGTTGAAGTTGAACGGGGCAAGGTTTCTCAAAATGGAAAGTGGAATGCAATGTACTATCATTGGCAAAACTATGGATAGGATTTCCAGTCAATGGAAGAAGATTATTAATATACAAGAGGAAAAGAGTGGGGGAAAGAACTGAACCTTGGGGGACACCGGCATTGTGGAAAAGTTAGAAGACAGAGAGCCATTACCATCACCCTCAGTGAGCGATCAGAGAGAAAACTGGGTAACCAATTACTAAAAACAGTTGGCAAACCATAAGATGGAAGCTTATTTAGAAGACCTTTATGCCAAACACGATCGAAAGCCTTTGAGATGTCAAGAGCAACTACTTGTGTTTCACCGAACCTTTCGATTGAATTAGTCCATAAATGGGTAACATAAGCCAGAATATCACCAGTGGATCGACACTGACGGAAACCATACTGGCGATCGTTGATCAGACGGAAGGTTTCTAGGTAGTTTAAGAGTTGGCGGTTAATTGATTTCTCCATTACTTTAGAAAGAGTAGAAGTAATTGCAATGGGACGATAATTGGATGGGAGGGAGATTCATCAAACTCCTTCTGACATCCTTTTGACGGAAGACCACAGGGGGCATTGAATGGAGCGTGTTGGGAATGGTAGGAATTGTTTTACCAAGTTCATTAATACATGAGTTGGAAGAAAAATGGGATGCTAGCAAGTCAGCTTTATCCTTGGCTGAAGTGACAACAGAACCATCTGGTTTGGACAGAGGTGGGAGCAGAGATGGGCAAAAGTTGCAGCCAATAGCTTTGGCAAGAGACGAGAATGCTCGGCTACCATTAGGGCAAGAAGCAAGTTTTCTACCCTTAGCCTGTTCAAACTCTAGTTTTGATTGATTAATAACTGCTTTACAATTGTTGCGAGCTTTGGTGTACGCAGAAAATGAAACTGGAGAATTAGAAACAAGCCAATTATGATATGGAACATTCTTCTCTTGAACAGCCTTAGCACATTTATTGGAAAACCAAGGTTTAGATAAAGGACGAGTTTTAAAGTGGAATAAAGGATTCCATTCCTGCAAGAATAATTTCACTGACACGATCTGAGCAAACTTTGACATCAGAAATTTTGAAACAGTAATCCGACCAAGGAAAAGAAGAAAAGAAGTCTCGCAGGTCATCCCATTTTGCATTCTTGTAATGCCAGACAACACGAGGTTGGGAATAGCCATGAGATAAAGGTTCCATTGGAGAAGAGACAATCACCAAGTTGTGATCTGAAGTGCCTAAAGGACCTCTCACTTCTACTGCGTACTTAGAAGGGTTGTTTGTGAGAAAAAGATCAAGCGTATTGGCTGTATGATTAGAATTGTCTGGTATTCTTGTAGGTAAATGAACAATCTGTGCAAGGTCATTAGTAATTGCAAAAGCCTCAGCATCTCGACCTGCTGTGACTAGAAAATGGAAGCCAGCTGGAGTTGTGAACATTAAAATCACCAAGGAAAATTACTTCGCTGTTAGGAAAGTTGGACTGGAGAAAGTCAAGTTGCAAAGAGAGGAAGTCGAAGAGCTCCAAGTGATTAGTGGAGTTGGGAGAACGGTAGAGGCAAAAGATGAATTTGACACAATGAGGTAGAGAGATTTTAAGCCAAAGAAGATCAAATAGAGCTACCACATGACTAGTCACAAGAATAACTAATATTTTCCCAGCAACTGGTTGCCATGCAGCCAGATGCATGATAGGATCGTTGTAGTAGTAGTAGTAGTAGTGGCATGTGATGCAAGAAAGCAGGTGTATGAGCTTATGCAGCAGCCAAAAAAAAAAAAAAAATGACACCATTCCCTCCAAATGCCTGTCTAGTTCCTCCTGAAATTTATTCTACCATATCAACTTCCACGACAGATGGAAGTTTGTTCCAGCAATTTACCACCCGCTGGCTAAAGGCAAATTTCTGCACATCTATTCTACATCTGTCCTTTGTTAATTTGAATTTATGCCCCCTTAGGTTCGTAATCTGAACAAGTGGAAGTTTCCCATCAGAATTCAGAGTGCTCAACCCATTCAAGGCCTTATACACCTCAATCAGATCACTGCACAGGTGCCTAATGTCCAGCCACTGCAATTTGGTAAGAGGATCCCTTCATTCCCCTCACCAATCTTGTTGCCCTTCTCTGTACATTCTCAAGCAAATCTGCATCCTTCCTAAAATGAGGCCTCCAGACCTGTACGCAGTACTCAAGGCGTGGCCTAACCATTGCCTTATACAGAGGGACAATCACTTCCTTTTCATTGCTAGCAAAATTCCTATATATCATTGACAAAACCGATGATTTGCCCTCTGCATTGCTCAGAAAACTTTATATCTGACTGCACAATTACTCCCAGGTCTTTTTCATTTTCTACCACCTTAAGTGTAGTACCACACAGTTGGTACATTTCTCTAGGTTTACTTCTACCCATATGCAGTACTTTGCATTTGTTAAAGTTAACTTCAGTTGCCACTTCTTATCCCATCTGCCCAAATTATCTAGATCCTGTTGCAGTAGCACACTGCCATTATTGTTATTAACAAACATGCCAAGCTTTGTGTCATCTTCAAACTTCGGCACCAAGCCTGATACACTTTCATCAATATCATTGATAAATATACAAAACAACAGTGGACCCAACACCGAACCCTGTGGGACTCCACTAATAACATTAGTCCATGAAGAGCAGCACCCATTGATTACCACCCTCTGTCTTCTCCCACTTAACCATCCTTTTATCCATTGTAGCAACTTCCCTTAATACCGTTCTGCTCCAATTTGTACAATAGTCTTCCAGGCGCAACAGTGTCAAAAGCTTTCCTGAACTCCAAATATATGATATCAAAATTATTTTTTGCCTCCAGTTTCCTTGTAACCACATCATAATAACCAATCAATCAAATTTTTCAGACAAGACTTTCCCTTAACAAACCGATGCTGTGTCTAAATTATTGCTGTAGCATTGCCTAGATGATCTTGCAATGCATCTTTAACCAGTGACTCCATTTTTTACCCTGACTTGGCGCATTATGGCCTTAGCTGCCAATGCGCCATTAAAAATCAAATCAAATCAAACCATTTTTTACCTGGAATAGAAGTTAAACTAACTGGTCTGTAATTACTTGTGTCACCTTTCGATCCCCCTCTGTGAATTGGGGATACATTTGCACATCTCCAGCCCGTGGGAACCTCCCCTGAGTCCAATGATGCTCTCATAATTATGGCGAAGGGTTTGCTTAGTTGCTTTGCTGCCTCCTTTAATATAACTGGATAGATCCCATCAGCCCCCAGGTGCTTTTCTTATGTTTAACTTCAACAATTTCTCCCCCACTTTGCTCTCAGTTATTACAAAATCATTAAGTACCCTGCTACAATTTGATAACCTTCTGCCATTTTCAAACCTTAATAATTCATCACGTGTGAATGTAGATGCAAAATACTCATTCAGTTTGTTTGCTATCTGAGCGGAATCATCAACAGTCGAACCTTCGATGTCAAGTGGACCAATGAGATTCATCCCCTTCCTTTTAGAGTTTATATAAGTAAAGAAATCCTTGCTGTTTTTCTTGGCATCTTTTACTAAAGATTTCTCATAATCTAGCTTAGCCTGCCTAACCTCCTGTGTGACCTGATTACAGTTATATTAGAGAACTTACTATTAGAGGCAGGCTCTAATATTAAATTCAGCAGCTGGGTGCTTGATGAGCCCTGATTTAATTCGATCAAGTGCAGTAACTCTTTTATTTGAATACAAATCAAATTCATCTAAGAAAATGTCGAACTTATAACACACACACACACACACACACACACACACAGCCCTAGGCATCCTTAATTATATGCTTTGCTACTCTAGTTCCAGGCATAATATCAGGTGGAAAAAACTGCATCAGTTCTACAACTCTAAACCTGAATACTAAACTATTACCATAATAATGCTATGCGATATACTAAAAAGGTAGTAACTGAACAAGTTAATAATTAATCTTAATCGATTAATTCAGCATGTTATGTAGTAAGGGGTTCGCAGTTCTTATTTTGTTTTTAGTTATCTGTTACATCATTTACTTACGAAAACAACTCTGTTTCTGTAATTGCACAACTCTATTTCTGTAATTGCACGACTCTATTTCTGTAATTTCAAATTATCTCACATTTGCATATTCATATTAATTTGAATATGCGTATTAATAATTGGATAAGCTGCTTTATTTATAATAAATTGTTTTTTGTATAATTTCTGTATCAAAATAAAAATTGTAATCACACATTTGAAATATTGCCAAATGTTATGTACAAAGGTTGAGTGAAAGATAGTGCATTCAGAAACATAAACTGATATTTTTACATATCTGTTGGTGATCTCCCACTGACTTTCTAACTATCAAATTCCACCGATATGAAAGATTTCTGAGACTATTGGCCACGTAATAGCATCTGTAGATGTCTTTCACTCAGATGCACACACCATTTTTGAATAAACCCCAACCTTAAAACAAAATTGGCATACCACTGCCCAGAATGTCTCTCATTATTATTATTATTAGCCATACGGTGCAAGGAAGCCTGAGGCTTATGCTGCACCAGCCAAAAAAAGAATCCTGAGTTACCCTGAGAGAGAGAGAGAGAGAGTGAGAGAGAGAGAGAGAGAGAGAGAGAGAGAGAGAGAGAGAGAGAGAGAGAGAGAGAGAGAGAGAGAGAGAAGTCGAAGGAAATAACCAAGAAAGAGAAGAATGATGATGTCCAGCTCATGACCCTGGGTGTGCCAAGCCCATGCTCACCAGATGTGAGCCCCTGGGCTGTACACACTGCACCACAATAATTTTAATCCATTAAACTCTGGTAGATCAGCACATCATCTGTTTGTGTTTCATGCAGACCCTGAAAACACTTGTTTTATGACATCCTCAGTTTTGATTCACAATTCCTGCTTGTGCTTGCAGACATTCCATAAAGTACTTGTCAATTGTGTCATTAGTTCATTGAACAGCTGTACTGCTTTCTACTAACTGATAATATCATATACCAATATGGTGTAAGAATAGTTGCACTGCTTTCTACAAACACATAAAGATTCTCAACACTTGAACTTTTTTTGCTCACACTTGGCGGTGTTGTGTCAGCATACTGCACTGAAAAAATGTTTTACTGCTTGGTGTCCAACTAGAAGAGGCACAGGCCTGTATAATTTTGTTCTATATATTATGTTTTTGTATAGTTTAGGTCTATTTCACTTCTTATGTATAAGAAATATAAATGTTCTATTTGACTTATGCTAATTGGGCCAAATCACAGATTCTGATTTTACTGTTTTTACTTTGATATTTTGATATTATGCTTTCATTTGTTTATAATTCATTTATCTTTCTACTTGAAATAGGATATCTGCATTGCTGCCGTTAAAGAAAAAGACATTGAAGCAAAATTAAGCCAAGTTAAATTAGACTGGAGTGACAAAATTCTTACCTTTGGATCTTTCAAAAAACGTGGTGAATTACTGTTAAAGGGAAATGAAACAGCAGAGCTTATCTCTTTTCTGGAAGACAGTTTAATGACACTGAGCTCTTTACTTAGCAATAGGTATGTTATAAAGTTATGCTACTAAACATTTATACTGAAATAAAGTGGTAAATATATTATGTATAGGTTGGCAGTCTCTGCAGTCTTAACAAATAGGGTGATGGTCCTGCAAATATAACAAACCTCTCAGACAAGATGCAAAGAGTTTTTGTTTTCTTCCTCTTCCCCACCCCCGCCATTTCTGCAAAAAAAAAAAAAAAAAAAAAAAAGTTTTTGGTTTCTTTGAATTCTAATTGCAGTATACTAATGTCTGGCCTTCTTTTTCTAATGAAATGCAATACTTACTTATTAACAATTTGTTATTTTTTTCATGTGTAAAAAGAAAAGAAAAGCATTTTTAAACATAAAATTTAAATATAAAACTAGTAGTTGTTTTTCATTTTCAAATTTATAAAGCCAATAAGGACTTAACTTCAACATTACACTTGCTCATGTATTTCTTCTTGTATATTAACTATATATTTATTGTTAGATAATTAAAACAAGTTTAAAGTGATAATCTAGACATCCATACTTTGAGTTGTCAAACTGTAGACAAAGATAATTGCAATAATAGTGACACTTCATCATCTCTCAACAGGTTTTGCTTAATTAATCTGTGTAACAAACCTCTCATTTCCTAAACCACACAAATAAGACTGAGTATATTTAGAAAGGTTAGTAAATTAATAAGAGGAGTTTACCTCAATATAGTACGTGGAACACTTCCGTATGATACCCTCCAGAAATTAAAACGGAAAAAACGAGCTTGCGACCAAGTTCACACGAGTTGGGTGACCTCCCCCCCACAGACACATAACGCACTACCACAGAATATGTCGGCTAGTTCACGAACACCCCCTCACCCAGTATCCAACGAACCAACATATCAACAGGTTACAAATCTTTCCTCGTGTACACTATCGCAGGACCAGATTTCACTTTTATCCAAAGGATTAAATTATAATTTACCACCTCGAAAGCTGCCAAAAAAACAATGCGTAATTGATATTGAATTTGGACTTCGTAGTGTTCCACAAAAAGATGTATTTATTCAACAAGTTAACCAAGTAGTAAATAACATAAAAGAAACGCGACTTTCTAAATTGAATACACATGACAGTTCAGCTTTACGAGAACTTCGAGAAAATAAGGACATTATTATACAGAGGGCAGATAAAGGAGATACAGTGGTAATACTAGATAAACATGATTATATTAATAAGTTAGATTCAGTTGTGTCTGATACCTCCACTTATCGTGAAGTGGACCCGGCCCTGTTTACCAATTTGGTAAATCAATACAATAAAACGTTAACCACATATCGTAAAAACGACTACATTACTATGGTTCAGTTGAAGGAATTGAAGTCCAGAACATACAATATTCCTGCACTTTTTGGTCAGGTAAAATTACACAAGCCTGGATTTCCGATTCGACCTATTGTTTCCTACAGGAACTCGGCATTTTCAGCCTTAGCCACACATGTATATAATATTATAAAACCTTTTAGACAGGTTATACAATTTGGGATTAAGAATTACGATACATTATTTAATAATCTTAAAGACTGTAGACTCGGCGACAATGACAATTTATTCTCATTAGATGTTACCTCATTATATACGAATGTAAACGTTGAATACACATTAGATATTATTTGGGATATGTTAAATAAAAACTCGACACCGATTAATTATACGAAGCTGCCCATTAAGGAAATTTTTCACTTAATTAAACTATTAGCTGAGGCTAACTACATCACCTTTCGAGACAAGGTGTACAAACAAATTTTTGGATTACCAATGGGTTTGAGCCTGAGTGGCTTAATGTCAGAGATCTATCTCTCAACGATTGAGCAGATACATTTGACACCTTTTCGTCCCCGTATCACATACTATGGGAGGTATTTAGACGATGTTCTAGTTATTACTGATAGTAGTACTATCCAAGACATTTTACATTCGTTTAATAATATTCATTCTAGACTCAAATTTACATTGGAAAGGGAAGATACGGATACTAAGTCATTAAACTTTCTAAATTTCACGCTTACCCGTGACTCGAACAAAATACAATTTAGCATCTATCGAAAACCCACAAACACCGGTATGCTTCTTCATTATAATAGCTACCACCCGTTCACCTACAAAAGATCGATTATCTTTAATCAATTTCTAAATGCCTATAAATATTCAACGACGGATTCTGCTTTGGACTCAGAAATACAAATATTAACTAGCAGATTCTTGAACAGGGGTTATCCCATTAACACAATAAATCGAATTAGGGTACAAGCTAAGGATAGGATAAAAAATACTACACCAATCAACAATAGTAATATCAAAAAATACTTTATTTCTGTCCCATATGTTGAACAGTGGCACAAACAACTTAACAGATTCTTTAAAGATACCGAATTTAAAATTATAGCTAGGCCTATACGGAAGTTACACACTATACTGAACAATCGCTCGGTTCTTTCCGCGTTCGCAACACAAATTAATGATCTAGTATACAACATTTCTTGCGGTGATTGCGACTCGTCTTACCAGGGTTCGACGCGGTTTTCTCTTAATATTCGTGTAAATCAACACGAAGCCTCAGTTTGTGCTTCTCGTTCAGCACCGTCAGAATTAGCCTTTCATGCCATTAACGAAAAACATACTTTTTTATTTAACGAGGCCAAAATACTTAACGTTCAACGTAATTATACGCGACTATTAATTGCAGAAACCGTTGAAATTAAATTACATGAGAATTCTGTTAATGTTCGGCGGCCATATTTGATCTCCGATGCGTGGACCTTTACGCGCATGCGCGAAGACATATAATCACTATTTAAGTTGCAGGTTTAGCCTGATTCGGTAATTTTCATTCCTGTGATCACGACAGTCGGTCGAAAAGCATTGTCAGCTTCAGGAAGGAAAATCGTTTTGAATATTTTTGTTAGATTCTTTTAATTGCGTTAATTTGAATTTTAATTGTTTTGAATTGATTTTGAATTGTGTTAAATTGATTATTTAATTATTTATATTTTACTTTAATTATTTATATTTTACTTTAATGTACCGGTAAGTTGTCGATTTTTTCGTTTTTTCCGTTTTAATTTCTGGAGGGTATCATACGGAAGTGTTCCACGTACTATATTGAGGTAAACTCCTCTTATTAATTTACTAATATTATTATCAACGTAGAACATATTGAGTATTACAGCTCTGATTCATACTATTTAGAAAGGTAGACAGAGCGACAGCCAATCAAATCTGCAATTAATGCAAAATAGATATTACTCTGAGGGGGCCTACTTTGGGAAACTGCTACTTTAGGAAATAACTGTAGTTTGAGAAACTGCATTCAAGTTTCCTGTGGTTATCATGTGTAGACTAGAACTTCAAATTTGGCTTTCTCAGGAACTCTGTGATAGCCATCTAACTTTTATGCATTCATGTCTATGAATCATTCTCAAACAACACCAGCAGATTGGCATAAGCCATTATCATGCTGAAACACATGGGTCTGTACCAAAGAACATAAGCAGCATGAAATTATCTAAAATGTTAAGGCAGCCATTATCATTCATGGTTCCTATACACCTGATAATTCTGCACCATAAACTCACTCCTTCCAAACTTTATTGTTGGCAATGTGCATTTTGGAAGAAAACATTTCAATACTTTTTGGAGGGCAGTGCCAAAAAATTCCTGCATTACTCTGAGAGAGAGAGAGAGAGAGAAAGAAAGAAAGTAGTAGTAGGAGTAGTAGTGGCATGTGATGCAAGAAAACAAGTGTATGAGCTTATGCACCATTAGCCAAAAGGAAAAAAAAAAAAAAATCACACCATTTCCTCCAAATGCCTGTCCAGTTCCTCCTTAAATTTATTTAACCTATCAACTTTCACAATGACAGATGGAAGTTTGTTCCAGCAATTAACCACCCGCTGGCTAAAGGCAAATTTCCACACATCTATTCTACATCTGTCTTTTCTTAATTTGAATTTATGCCCCCTTAGGTTCGTAATCTGAACAAGTGGAAGTATCCCATCAGAATTCAGCGTGCTAAACCAATTCAAGGTCTTATACACCTCAATCAGATCACCGAGCAGATGCCTAGTCTCCAGCCACTGCAATTTGCAGAACTTAAGCTTCTCTTGGTAAGAGGATCCCTTCATTCCCCTCACCAATCTTGTTGCCCTTCTCTGTACACGCTCAAGCAAATGTACATCCTTCCTAAAATGAGGCCTCCAGACCTGTACGCAGTACTCAAGGCGCGGCCTCACCATTGTCTTATACAGAGGGACAATCACCTCCTTCTCCCTGCTAGCAAAATTCATATATATCATTGACAAAACCCCATGACCGGTCCTGGCAGCCTGTCTGCATTGCTCAGAAAACTTCATAACACTGCACAATTTCTCCCAGATCTTTTTCATTTTCTACCACCTTAAGTGTAGTACCACACAGTTGGTACATTTCTCTGGGGTTGCTTCTATCCATATGCAGTACTTTGCATTTGTCAAGGTTAAACTTCAGCTGCCACTTCTTAGCCCATCTGCCCAAATTATCTAGATCCTGTTGCAGTAGCACACTGCCATTACTGTCATTAACAACCCTGCCAACCTTTGCATCATCTGCAAACTTCGACACTAAGCCTGATATCATTAATAAATATACAAAACAACAGTGGACCCAAAACCGAACCCTGTGGGACTCCATTAATAACATTAGTCCACGAAGAGCAGCACCCATTAATTAATACCCCCTGTCTTCTCCCACTCAACCATCCTCTTATCCATTGTAGCAACTTACCCTTAATACCATTCTGCCCCAATTTTTACAATAGTCTTTCCTGCGCAACAGTGTCAAAAGCTTTCCTGAAATCCAAATATATGATATCAAAATTATTTTTTGCATCCAGTTTCCTTGTAACCACATCATAATAACCAATCAATTAAATTTGTCAGACAAGACTTTCCCTTAACAAACCCATGCTGTGTCTGAATTATTGCTGCAGTCTTGTCTAGATGATCCTGCAATGCATCTTTAACCAGTGACTCCATTATTTTACCCGGAACAGAGGTTAAACTAACTGGTCTGTAATTACTCGTGTCACCCTTCGATCTCCCTTTGTGAATTGGGGATACATTTGCACATCTCCAGTCTGTGGGAACCTCCCCTGAGTCCAATGATGCTCTCATAATTATGGCTAAGGGTTTGCTTAGTTGCTTTGCCACCTCCTTTAATATAACTGGATAGATCCCATCCACCCCAGGTGCTTTTCTTATGTTTAACTTCAACAATTTCTCCCCCACTTTGCTCTCAGTTATTACAAAATCATTAAGTACCCTGCTACAATTTGATAACTTTCTGCCATTTTCAAACCTTAATAACTCCTCATGTGTGAATGTAGATGCAAAATTCTCATTCAGTTTGTTTGCTATCTGAACAGGATCATCAACAGCTGAACCATCGATATCCAGTGGACCAATGAGATTCATCCCCTTCCTTTTAGAGTTTATATAAGTAAAGAAATCCTTGCTGTTTTTCTTAGCATCTTTTGCCAAAGATTTCTTGTAATCTGCCCTTGTCTGCCTAATCTCCTTTGTGTCCTGATTACAGACTAGCTTATATTTGCCATAGGCTTCTGAGTCATTTGATAATTTACATACATCCCATGCATTTTTATTCTCTATCATAAGTCTCATTAGTTCATTTGACAATCATTTAGCCCTAAACCTTGAACAATATTTCTTAATAGGTATGAAACTTTTAGTAGCTTCCATGATTAATTCCTTGAATGCTTCCCACTTAGAATTTACTGTTGGTAACATTGTCAATTTATCCCACTGTACAGAATTTAAAAACTATCTGAGACCACTTTACTTACCTTTATGGAAGCAAAAACCCTTTCCTTTACCTCTGATGGTAATTATATCTTTAAATAAATCCCACAGTGTTTCCTTTATCTGCAAATTCTTAATATACAAATGATCACTTCTGATAACCAGATCAAGAGTATTAACCTCTCTGCTTGCCTCTCGAACATGCTGCTGCAGAAAACAATCATCCAATATCTCCACAAAAGTCTTACTAGTGTGTGAGTGACCAATCCACAAGTTCCAGTCAATATCTGAAAGTTAAAATCGCTCATTATAAGGCATTCTGATTTACTAGCCCACTCTATTTCTCTGTACAATTGTTCATTGTACTCATTCAAGTCATTAGGCTTATAACACACTCCTACTCTTATTTTTGCTTTTGTAGTGCTTATGCCACACCAAACTGACTGAACAGTGCACTGTTCATCTATATCAACTGGATGCACTTTTTTTGATTTTATGTTTTTTTTAATTAACAGCATACCACCTCCTCCCTTCCTGTCCTTTCTGTTCACATTGTACTCCCCAAATTCCAGTTCTGCATTCCTTATATCTGTGTGACACCACATCTTTGCTATTCCATACCCCCCCCGTTTCATTAGCACATCCCATATACCCCCCTGTTTCACGATGATTGCCATCAGTCCCTGAAACCCCAGCACCCCTTGCCCCAGGTCACTACTTATTCTAATAGAAGTTGTGCAAAAATCACCTTCACCTCTGCCTGCAGCTACTTTTAACCTTTTAGCCTGTGAATCCTTCCCCCAAACTAGCAGTTTTCCGACCCACCTAACACTGCCTCGATAGCATCAGCAAATATTCTTGCACCCTTTCTATTTAAGTGTATCCCATCCCTGTAGAAGCAGTCTCTCCTGTTAACAAGCACAGACCAGGCTGAAAAAAATTTTACTCCTTGAGCCTTGCACATTTCCTCCAGGGTCGAATTGATTGACAAGGCTCTGATCATGTACTCCCTCCTATCGTGTCTGGGCAGAATTGCAGACACATTCAAATTTAACCCTAATTCACGACTTTTTTGCAACATTGACCCGTACTTGATTAAAAAAATAGCAAGGGCTTAATTTTTCAGTACTCACCTTTATTGATCTGCAATTGTTATGGTTTGAATGGCAAGAGGTGACTAGCTTTAAGTTAATTGGTTCTTAAATTAACGGGTGGGTAAATAGTAATTATAATGGAAACGGGATTAAAATATGTGCAAGGAAGTAGAAGTGCATTAACTCCGTCCTTGGTTGTCATTAAATTGGGTTAAATTGGGATTCTAAATAGTGGATGAGCCAAAAGTCGTAACGAAGGACTTTCGTTAAAAAATGTCTTCACTTGGCAAGTTAAATTAAAAGGGAACGCATACTGTATTTCAGAAGAATTTTGTAATCCCATGATGCACTTTGTTACTTGCGGGAATCTCAGATTGGTGAGATTCCAAACCGGAGAAAGATTGAACGGGAGTTTCACATTTATAATATTCAGATCGGAGTGGTGACGAAACCATTCTATAATGAGGGCTTCGAATTGTAAAATTTTGTAACTGTTTTTTAATTTTAATATGGTAATAGCTGAGTCAACTTAGGGAGTATGGTTGTTGGAGTGGGCATGTAAAGTAAGTTCAGGGCTAGATTGTCCAGTTCTGAAGCTATTGTAGTGATAATATGCTCTGGTATTGGATGATTGGGTTGAACCAACCGAACTTGGTTGTGGTACTACCAATGTAACAGGCTTTACAATTGTGTTGACATTTTATTAAAGAAATAATATTATTTATTTCGCTTGTTGGATATTTATGTGTTTCTTTATATTTATTGAAAAGTGATCCGAGTTTGATAAGTGGAAAAAATAAGAGTGATGTCTGTACCTGCAGACATCACTTACTATGATAAGGAAGGACAAGACGTGTCTTACTATTTATGATGTGTTTTATGGGGTTAAACCCTTGCTATTTTTTGAATTTAGTCCAATAAAACAGTACTTTAAGACATACTATAACTTTTAAGTGACCTGTACTTGTTAAGTAAATCTGCAGATCTCCTACTCTTAATGTCATTGGTGCCAACTTGTACAACGATATCACCTTTTGTGCCCTTAAAAGGTGACATATGCTTTACAACGTCATCAACTTTTGCCCCTGCAGACATATCCTGGTCCTGTTCCATCAATCCATTTTACTCAATATGTTCCCCGTCTCCCTGACAATAGAGTCTCCAACAATAACTAGTTCCTTTGGGACCAGCGCATTCTGACTTGGAGATTGCCGCTGTGTTGCCTGATGCCCAGGAGCGAGCTCTGGCGTTGAGTTAGGCAGCTGAGAGCTTGACGGGCCCCTCATATTAATTTCTTCTAGGGCATCTACCCTACATCTCAAGCTCTGATAGACGCCCAGTAGAATGCTGAGTTGATGCCTAAGTTCTAGACACTCTGCACCTGGCACACATAAAGACATCCTCCTTGGCTAGACCAGAGAGTTTGGCAAACATTTCACAAGTTGCACATTTTTTTAGGCTGTGATGCATTGGATAATTGCCCCCCCCCACAGCAATCCTGCCACTTTGTTCCCGTTGTTTTGCTGCTCTAGTCTGGGGCATGATATTTTAAATTAATAACATCAATAAATTTAATTAATTAATTAATTGTCAATACTGCGCTATCTAATATAATCCTAAATGCAGCGATGCGTATTACGCTATATAATTATACGTTAGAGCTGCCTAGTTACCACAATTAAAAATTTGAATTCCCTACTACTCTATACAAAAACAATGGCTGCAAGATTCGAACGAAATAACGGTTTTACGTATATTAAGTAGTAATCTACAAAAACTCTTTATCTAAATTAAAAATAAAAATAATCAGCGTAACAATAACTATAAGACTACGTATAAAGTACAGTATAAAATAACAGTTAGGTAAATAAAAAGGCGAACACATCGCTTTTTTCGGAGCCTGTAATTCACAGCTGTAATTTTTAAAGAGAGTCAGCCCCCCCCCCCCTCTCTCTCTCTCTTATAGTGAGAGAGAGAGAGAGAGAGAGAGAGAGAGAGAGAGAGAGAGAGAGAGAGAGAGAGAGAGAGAAGTAGAAAGGAATCACGAAGAAAGAGAAGAATAATGATATCCAGCTCAGGACACTGGGTTTGCCAAGCCCATACTCACTAGATGTGAGCCCCTGGGGTAAAAAATTTTCCAGGTCCCACCGAGATTTTTTTTTTTTTTAATAGTATTAAATGCAGTATACATCTATCCTGTAATCTTTATTTCTGTTCCAGGCAGAATACTAGAGGCAGTGGTTAAAGAAGTATTCAAGATCATCTTAACAAGAATGGAGTTAATTTTGTCATCGTATTTTTAGATTTCAGTTGTATCAATTGGAGCAGTTATGCCAACTGAAGACGTTTTTAACAAAACGAAAGTCTATCGTTATTACTATTGGTCATATCTGTTTCACATTTATTTTAGAGTTCTTAATTAATTAATTCTTTATGACAACCAGGGATGGAATCGTGCCCTTCTGCTTCCTTACACATATTTTAATTCCGTTTTTAATAAATTTTAATTAATTTATTCTCATCCCGTAAAACTTACCAATCAATCTATTTAACTTTAAATTGCCCAAACCCAAAAAATTTAGCTATTCATTCACCCAAATAACAACTGCAGATCGTCCAAGGTGAGTACCATAAATTAAGCTTTTGCTATTGAAACTTAGCTCCCTGTTAAGAGTTGATAAACTTCTGGTCTCCCCTTCCCCACAGAATTCCTCATTTGGGAATGTAGATGCAAAATACTCATTCAGTTTGTCAGCTACCTGAGTATCAGTAATAATAAAAAAAATAATAATAATAATAAGTATTAGTAATATATCAGTAATAACAACCAATGAAGCCAAAGTAAATAGAAGCATGTTTTTTTATTGTTTAAATTTATTTCCATGTTTCTGATATGTACTTATAGGGTAGCTGTTTAAATTGCCAATTATGGGAGGTACAAATTGTTTGGAAAAAATAATAATAATAATTTTGATTTAATTAACATTTGGCAATAAAGGGCATCCCTTCCCTATTTGAAAAAAGTCAAGCATTAGTATATTCCAAGCAGGAAAAAAAAAAAAAAAAAAAACACCCAGAAAAAAAGAAAGAAAATCTTTTTCTAGAAATGATACAATAATACAAGCACCACTTGGTTAAGAGGTACTGCTACACTTCACAGCTACCCATCATTTGAACAATATGCGAAGTTTTAAATTGGGGTACACATTCTTGAGCACAGTATAGAAGATTTTAACCCACAATTTATGTTATTTGATAATTTGATAAATGACAGTTCCTGAAATGTAACACAGTTGTTAGATTACCTAACTTTTTTAATCTCTCCAGAAGAACATTTAGACAGATTGTAAATTATAATTTCATTGTGACATTAATTAATAATTTATTTGTTATTTTTACCAATAGATATAGTGCTGCAATGAAAGAAGATATTCAGTTGTGGGTAAATTATCTGACAATAACAACTGATGTTCTAGAACGTTGGCTGCTAGTCCAAAATTTATGGGTCTATCTAGAAGCAGTTTTTGTAGGAGGTGATATAGCAAAACAGTTGCCAGAGGTCAGCAGTATTTTGTTTTTATTTCTTTATCTTTGATTTATTTGATATTCATAAAATCATTGTTTTAGTTTAGCCTGTACGAGGGGATATCAAAAAGTTCGTACCCTTACCTAGAAATAAAAGCCCTAGAAAGGTGAAATTTCACAGGAACTTTAATCCTTTCTATGTACTCTCCATATATAGCAACACATTTCTCCGATCTATGAATCAGTTGTTTAATGCCTTGATCATAGAAGTCCGCACTTTTTGCCTGAAACCATGATTCCACTTCATTGATGACTTCCTTAGATGAATCAAAGTGGCGTCCAAGCAGTGGTTTCTTCATTTCTCAAAACAGGAAGAAGTCTGACTGTGCTAGGTTAGGAGAATAGGGTGGGTGCTGCAGTAGTTCAAAGAATTACACAAATCGAACAGTTGGCAAGAACACTGCATTCGACAATTCTTCTACAAAGACATCAGTAGTCTTGGAACCCATCATGCGGAGACCTTAGACTTGTGCAGATGGTCATGTAAAATGCTGTGGGCAGACACACAACTAATTCCCACTGCATTTGCGATGAAATGAATTGTAATGCCTATGTCAATCAGCACCAGCTGCTCAACCTTTGCAACCATCACACTGTCTGTGCATGTTGATGGTCTTCCTTCTCTTGGCTCGTCAAAGACACTTGTATGATGGCACTGGAACTCCCATTTCCACTTTTATACAGTGTCATAGGATGGACAGTTCTGACCGTACAGAGCTTTCATTTCTTTGTCAATTTCCTGAGCTTTCTTGCCCTGCAAATGTAGGGACTTCATCACTGCCCGATACTCCACTTTGTCAACCATAGTGTTCTTCCTCAAATTCTGGGCTCCACCTCTGATGTACCTACAGGAATGAAATTTCTCATGTTAGTTATTGAATATGTAGACAATTTATATTAAAAACAGCATCTTCTTATTGATGTTTTATCTAGGTTAGGGTACAAACTTTTTCGATACCCCCTCGTATCACATCAGGATCTGTTTTTTTTGTCCATTCATATTGTTATCCATTTTGTGCAAGCTGAGGGGATGGGAACGAGGACCTGTGAGGTTATACAATATCATTTATGTTACTCCACTTCATAGCTCCTACTCCTCAGTGTTTCTATTGCCAGTCGTAGCACTTAATGTGCACAGCATACTCCCTGCTTGTGCTCATTTTACGACTATGGCACGGTGTTGCACTTGGGGAATAGTAACCCTAAAATAACTTATACACTTGGTTGAATTAAAAACAGCAGAGATAGAAAGTGATCAGGGAATTATGATATGGCCATATATTATTATTATTAGCCATATGGTGCAAGGAAGCATGAGTCTTTTGCTGCACCATTGAGAGAGAGAGAGAGAGAGAGAGAGAGAGAGAGAGAGAGAGAGAGAGAGTTGAGTTGAGTTGAGTTGAAAGGCATCACCAAAAAGAGAAGAATGCTAATATCCAGCTCAGGACCCTGAGTGTGCCAGGCCAGTACTCACCAGATGTAAGCCCCCTGGAGTTTATATGATATGAAGCAGTGTAAACAGATGGCCAGCGAAGCCCATGATGTCCTATTGATGATTTTTTGAATGATACCTTGTAGAGATGGGGAGGTCATAATCTCACCGTATAAGGCATTTGGAATATTATGTTTAAGTATGGACATCAGAGCTTAAAAGGACATTGAGCTTCATGAAAGGGTCTAAAGATGGGCAACTCGCATGGTGAGATTGACAAAAGGATAACCACACAAAGAAATAATATAGTTAGGGAATGTTAATGATTGTTTTCCGCGAAGATTAATTATTATATTTAATAACCGCTCATGTACAACGTGAAATTATTAATATAGTTTATTAAGCTTATTGCACACACTACTATACATTTCAGATGATATTTCAGGCATCTTACCGATACCCATCATCAGACCATGCTACTGACAGACTCCTGCTTGCTGAACCTGATGTATGCTATCAGAACAGCATGCACATCAGATTCTGGTAGAATCATCAAGCCGGATTCTGCTGACAGAATCCTGCTTGACGATTGCACGATCTGATGATGGTATCAGTAAGATGCCTGAAGCATCACTTTAAATGTATAGTGGTTTGGGTGATAAGTTTAATAAACTGTGTTATTAATTTCATGTGGTATATTAGTGGTTATTAAATATAGTAATTAATCTTCATACAAAGAAAGATTTTGATTATGTGGGCTACAGAGCTTGGCAAGCAGTCATCTTAGAGGGGAGAACCTGATTGAGGTATATAAGGCTCTGAGAGGGATTATTAAATGAATGAAGGCAGAATTTTCACTGTTATAAAGAATTACAGAACTAGAGGCCATAAATCCGAATTACAGGAGAAGGGGTTTAGACCTAGTTTGTAGGAAGTTCTCTTTTAATTAGTGAATCTTTGATTATTGGAATCAAAGATTCACTGGTTAAAAGAGGCTGACAGCTTGAAGAAGATTAAAGATCATGTGAAGAGGGAAGTGCATAATTTGTTTTGTATTTTCTTACCTACATTGTTATTTTATCTTTTATTTCTGTTTTTTTTTTTTTTTTTGCCTGTGGCTTTCTTGTACTATAGGGCTAATAGTAATATTAATACTTATAAGATTGTAGATATGCACTTCAATATGGAGAAGAGATTGGTCCAGTTCTGTATCTGAATCCAATGCGAGGAGTGAAACTGACGTGCATTTCACAACTTCAGACTATAGATAAATAAATAAATAAATAAATAGAGAGAGAGAGAGAGAGAGAGAGAGTGAGAGAGAGAGATCGAGAGAGATGTGTGTATATAAATATACATGGTAGGAAGATAATTAACTACTGTATCCTGGTAGGAGGATAATAGATAAATACCCACTTAGTATTAGAATGTGTTGAACAAGATTTTGTATTTCATTGCATTTTATAATGAAAGATTTTACCAAGTAATGAATTTGCATTAAATTTTGTTAAAAATTAGGGAAAATGCATTTGAAACCCATGAAGTTTTAACAACAGCTTTTGGAGATGTTTTGTGTCATTTGAAGATTTTAAATGTTATGTATTTGAACTCAAAGGAGTTAAAATCTTTTCACAAAGTTTAAAGAGCATTACTTGTTTGAAGACAATATCTTTGCCCTCTCCTCCTCCCCACAGAGGTGCTTGTTTTTATGATCTGATTAGACCTGATCAGATCACAAACATAACTGTTCTTGATGCTGCTAGTGAAATTGGTATTTCTTATGGGAAACTTGCCAATCAGTTTTAGCACAAGATTTTGTAATGATGAATTTCAACCAAGTTTGTGCCTTGCATCTTCTCAGATGACCTTTACAAAGAGCAGCAAGTACCTGCATGTCAGGATCTTCATCAATATGCTACTGTTGGCCCACAGACTTTATTTTTTCCATCATTACTCAGGACATATTGGTGTTGGGGTGGGGGGGGGTGTAGATAAATTCATGTATAAGGTAATTTGACTTGATTTTTCTTTTTCCTTTCCTAGAGACAATATTTTCTCTATTAAGGAGGCTACCATAAACTTGTCAAGTGCCCATGATGGTTGATGTCCTACCTGTTCCAGGACTAAACAGGAAAAAATTTTTGCTGTTTTTTTTTTTTTTTTTTTTTTTTTGACTTATTAATGACCCTTTGCTTTATTATTATGTATGAAGTAAATATGTTAATGATAAAAAAACAAAATTGAGGAAGTATTCTACTGAAAAAAGGAGAATACTTTCTGTGACCATCCTTTATTTATTATTATTATGTATGAAGTAAATATGTTAATGATAAAAAAAACAAAATTGAGGAAGTATTCTACTGAAAAAAGGAGAATACTTTCTGTGACCATCCTTTATTTATTATTATTATTTTTTTTCTTTTCAATTCAACAAGTTAATATAACTAGTGATGTTCTGCATTTGATAATATGCTATTAATATTATAGTACTCTCTGTCTCTCTCTTTTTTAAAATATTTTTTGACTTTAATGTGCGACAACTTTTTTAGCACAAGTTTGACCATGAAAATTTTAGTAATAGTATTTGCAAAATGATACAAGGAAGCAAGCTTATGTGAGCTTTTTTGCCAAAAAATAGATAAAATAAAATAAAATAAAGTTGAAATTAAGTTTAAAAAAAAATAAAGTATAGTAACCAATGTCACTTTCCCTCCTTAAATTTATGTACTTCCAACTTCCATGATAATTTATTCAAACTGTCAGTTACTCTTATTAAAGGAAAATTTTGGGGAACAGTCTACAATTATCTGCTGTCAATTTAAATATATGATACCTATTATGTCATGTGACTAAGCATTAAAATACCCTTGCCATTTAGTTTACTCAAACCTTTTAAGGCCTTAAACTCCCAGTAGAGGTAACTCCATAGCCAAACCTGAGCAACAAATCTTGTTGCACTTCTCTGTACCCGAAGGTCTCTAAGCCTGTATGCAATATTCAAGGTGTGATCAGGTTCTATAATTACTACCATTAGTTACAATCCTCAGTTTTGGATTACCAAAATAGAATGTTACTCTGGAATTACTGCTGCTCAAATGCAAGACTTTTGCATTTTCGAATATTTACCCTCAGCTGCCATTTTTCAGCCTGTTCAAATAATTTATCTGCCTTGTCTAATTAGCAAACCCTGATTACTGTTATTAACTACCCTGGCCAACTTTGTGTCATCAGCAAACTTATATATTAAATTTGAAATACCCACATCAATATCATTAATGAATATTTGGAAGAATGAAGATCCAAATGAGACCCTTTGGGGCTGATTTGGGGCAGTTTATACAGTGATTGTTCATGTGGGGCTGAATCGAATTTATTTTAAATATTATAATTATAAAAAGCACAAGGAACTCTGTTACATTTTGTTAATATATACAGGGTGATTCACTACCAGTGCGACAAACTTGCAGGAGGTGTAGAAGGCACAAAGATGAATCGGAATCACATAGCATTGCAGGGTCCGAAAGCCTTCGTCATGCGGTAGAGGACGTTGAACTGGAAGTCAGGATTTGCGAACCGTTTCTGTTGAAGAAACCAAGTAGCAAAAGTCCTCCGGAGTGGATAATCCGCAGGCTCCAATGATTGGACGCGTTGCAGATGGTATGAACTCATTTGGTTTGTTGACAGTATCCTCCATACAGTGGATTGGGAAATACCCAATCATTGGCCTATCGCTCGAGTACTCATACTCGGATTGCCTTCTGCAAGACGTAGGACATTCGCCTCATTGTCTGGCGTCCTCATCGTTAGCTCTCGATTCACGGTACCTCTCGTGAAACAGCCAGTCTCACGTAACTTTCTGTGCACACGTGCGAAAATTGTATGATGAGGAGCACGCCTGTGTGGGAAACGTTCCTGGTACAAGCATAGAGCGGCACGCCCGTTACAGTCCGCAGCTCCTTATGCGAGGTGCATGTCGGCCAGATCAACGTTTGAATACTCGTCCATCCTACTGCCTCGGGAACCGGTTCGCAAATGCTGACTTCCAGTGGGATCGCTGTTCACACGACCTCCCGTTCAACATCCTCTACCGCATGATGAAGGCATTTCGGACCTTGCAATGCTATGTGATTCCGATTCGTCTTTGTGCCCCCTACACCTCCTGCAAGTTTGTCGCACTGGTAGTGAATCACCCTGTATATATATATATATATATATATATATATATATATATATATTAAATGTAATTTAAAGTCAAAGTTACAGTTGATGGGAAAAACAAAAATGAATAAACAAGGTATGACAAATGCACCAAAATGTGCAAAGCAGCAGTAAAGGATGCAGAAGTATATAAGCATGTAAGCATAGATAAGTCTGATGAAGTTTGCATAGATGGAGGTGAGAATTACACAAAGTGCCAAGGACTAGAAGGGTAAGGATAGTAGAAAAAAGAAGTAATGTAAATTTGAAAAAGGCAAAAGAATGTTAATATCCTAAAAGTTATGATGAATTAAGAAAATTCATCATAACTTCACCTCCAAATTGCCCGAATTGCAATGCCAATTTGGAGGTGAAGGAACTGTAAAGCAAAATTATTAATACCAAATGATTAAACAAATAAAGTAAAATCAAATAAAATAAAAGGTGGTAGAGCTGCCGTCAGATATGTGTGGGCAAATACAGGGAAGGCAAAAATGCAAAGACTGATGTCAGCAGAAATAAAAATTGATATATGATTAGGTCATTAGCATTAGTAGAGGCACATGATGCAAGAAAGCAAGCTTATACAGCATCAGCCAAAAAAAAAAAAAAAAAAAACCACTTCCACTTCACCCCTCCATTCATTCCAAATACTTGTCCAGCTCAACCTTAAATTTATTTATGCTATTAACTTCCACAACAAGTGATGGAAGTCTGTTCCACCAACCAACTACCCTCTGGCTAAAGGCAAACTTCCGCACATCTGTCTTTCCTCAATTTGAATTTATGCCCTCTCAGGTGATTATTCTGAGCAAGAGGAAGAATCCTGTCAGCATTGAGCATGCTCAAAATATTCAAGGCTTTATACACCTCAATCAGATCATCTTGCAGGTGCCTAGTCTCCAGACACTGTAATTTGCAAAACTTAAGCCTTTCTTTGTAAGAGCAACCCTTTGTTCCATTCACTAATCTTGTTTCCCTTCTCTGTACTCGTTCCAACAGCTCTATATCCTTCAGTGCTACACCGAACCATGTATCAGAAACTGTTTCAATACTTGTCCATAACACTAGAAGTAATGTGAAATAAAGTCAAAAAGCAAAAAAGAAAAAGATTAGCACATCCTTTTGCAGTATGGACAAGGTAGTCCCAACGCAGTGCTAATGATATGAAAATTATTAAGACAAAAATATGGATAAGACTAAAAAATATATAATTTTCAGAGTGGGAAAGAGGTTTTGAAATAATCTTTCTAGTCCTTGGCACTTTGTGCAATTTTCACCTGCATCTATGCAAACTTTTTCAGACTTATCTATGTTTACATGTTTATATATATATATATATATATATATATAATTTGAGTTCGCGAGAAAACCAGTCGAGAAGAACAGGTGGGATTTAGACCTGGGCGAGGATGCTGTGATCAAATCTTCGCCATCCGTCAACTGATGGAGGAGAGGATCCGGTGTGGACAGCGAACCGTCATTGTTTTTATTGACTTTAAGTCTGCTTTCAACTGTGTCCACTGGCCCGCCTTATGGAAATTGCTAGAGGTTGAACATGTACCTCGAAAAGTCATCACACTCCTCCAAACTGCATACAACGGTTTAACCAGCCAGGTGCGCATCCAGAACGATTTATCTGAGGAATTTACCATCCAAATAGTAACGGGGAGGCCATATCCCCGTTGCTAAAAAGCAACGGGGATGTGGCCTCCCCGTTGCTTTTTAACATCGTGGTCGATGCAATTTTGAGGCAAGCATTCAGCAACAGACGGGGTATACAATATGGCAAGGATCACTATGTGACTGACTTGATGTTTGCCGACGATAGTGCTATCTTTGCCATAAACGACGCTGAAGCCACGGACATCCTCTACGACATAGCCTGCATTGCCCGGCCATACGGGTTGAAGATCAATGCTGATAAGACAAAGGCCCTGACAACAGATGGGTCACAAGCCATCATCTATCTCGAAGGTGTCCAGATCGAGCAAGTGCTCGACTTTAAATACCTTGGGTTGCTGATCCAGGAAAAGAAAATTGCATCCACCATGGAGACCCACAGCAGAATTGGACAGGCGGCCACTGTGTTCGCCTCGCTCAAATGGTGTCTGCGGAAGAGGACCAACATTTCCTCAAAGACTAAAATCTAACTCTTCCGGACTTTGATCCTACCCATTCTCCTTTATGGATCGGAAACATGGATTTGTCTCAAGCTAGATTTAAACAAACTTGAGGTATTCCAAATGCGATGCCTGCGGCAGATCCTGGGCATCTCACTTCGCGACCGCATCGCTAATGATACCATCTGCACCAGATGCCAACAGCAACCAACCATCACCGACCAAATCCAGAAGTGAAGGCTTTAGATAGTTTGTCCACATATGTAGAATGGGCGCGAATAGAATACCATCCACACTCCTTTGGAAACAACGACCCACCCAATGCAGCATTCAACAGACCGCACCTAGGAAAACATGGGCCAAGCAAGTGGAAAATGACCTGAAGAGCCGACGTCTCGGCCTTAATCAGGCCAGGACTGACGCCACGGATTGTAAAGCATGTAAGAACATACAGAGCAAGTCCGAAACCGTGCGGCACCTACAGTAGTGTACTGGTTGCGTGGCCAACTGCCTCCTCCAGCCGCCAGCTAAGGACCAAAGAAGAAGAAGAAGAAGAAGAAGCAGAATTTGAGTTATTTTAGGGGTTTCGGTATAAGTGTTTTTTGTATTTTCTTATTTAATACCACACCACAAGGATATATGTACAGGAAACTATTGAAATCTTATAGGCTGTATATGTGAAATGGGGTGGCATCCTGATTAGATACCATTTCACATATACTAGTTAGTTACCTACAACTTTAAGATTATATTAGTAAAAGTTTAAGTATAAGACTACTTTGTTAAGTGCAAGATTAATTATAAGATTAACTAGATATGGATACACATATCTACTGTGTCCAGGGCCACTACTAGCATGGACAGGAAATCGTTCTCCCAGATATCCCGAACACAAACGTTTGCCCATAACAATAAAAAAACATGTACAAAAAAAAAAAAAAAAAAAAATATCTATATATATATATATATATATATATATATATATATATATATATATTAATAATTATTTTCATTGCCTTTAATTTAGGAAGCTGCAAAATTTCAGGCTATTGATGCTGCATGGGTAGGAATTATGAACAAAGCACACAAGGTTAATAATGTAGTTGAATGCTGTGCTGTCGATGTACAACTGAGTGAAGACTTGCCTCGCTTACTACAAGAACTGGAAATCTGCCAGAAATCCTTAGTTGGGTAAGATGTGCACGCACGCGCGCGCGCACACACACACACACACACACACACACACACACACACACACACACACACACACACACACTTTTTAAATATCTATTCGTAAAAATTGTTTCTTAAGAATTTTATACTATTTTTGGAGTATGACTCCTATTATGTGACATATTATGAACTATGTTGTTATTGTTGTCAATTGCACTTATTTCAGAAGAGGCTGTTGTTGTTATTGTTTTTAGGAGCATTAGCAATTAAGGCCATATTGCTCCGGGGATATGCAGTGGTCATTCCCTGACCTTTTCCGCATCCTCCGTATTTGGTGGCTCACGGGCTCGAATCCCAGTCTAATCAAGAAGCATGTGCTACGCACTGCTGCACCTGCCCGCCTGGCTATGGAGGCACCTCAGAAGAGGTGGAGAGAATTGTATGTATAATGGGAAGAAATAAAGTCTGAGAAAACCAAATGTCAAAATTTTACTAATATGATATGGCTGAAATAAAAGCACTTAACTTGGTACCCTTAAAATTTCAAGGAAACACGGTTTACAAAGTGGAAGTGCACAAAATGAAATTTTGAGTGGTTTATTATCTATCTTACTGTTTTCACTTGCATGTTTTTTTCACTGGTTTTCAAGGTTTCAGGATTGCCTGTGAAGGTGGTGAGCACTGTAAAAATCCAACAATGCTTTTGAACCTCAGAAATAGTAAAAAGTTCCCGCATTTATCATCAAATGACTCTTTTTGTATTAAGAGAGAACAATTCATGCAAATGGAGCGCTTACGTAGCCAGGTGGCCAGTGCGTAGCACACGCTTCTTGATTAGACCAGGGTTCGAGCCCATGACCACCAAATACGGAAAGGTCAGGGAATGACCACTGCATATCCACGGAGCAATATGGCCTTAGCTGCTAATGCTCCTAAAAACCAAATAACAAAAACAAAACAAAAAAAAAAAAAATCATGCAAATGGATGATCTGTTTAAGTTCATTCTGTACTGTTTGGGTGATGAATGAAATTTATACAAACATGTTAAGCATGCTCAGGTTGTTTGTGTTATCCCTCCTTGCTTGATTTGATCATAATGGGTGATGAAACCTCATCTTGTTCGAAATACAGTCCACAATGAGACAAAGTTGGTGAATAGAATGCTTCTTAGACAAACAATTTTCATTTTCAGAAATCAAAAACCAAAGTAATGGCAATTATGTCTTTGATAGCATGAAAATCATTGAAATTAAAAAATACTTGAAATCAAAACCCAAAATAATGGTGATCATTCTTTAATAGCATGGCAATCATTGAAATTAAGAAATGTGTTCCCCTAGTTAAACTGAATAGAAAGTATTGTGAACAAGTTTGAGATTGTTTGGTTAAAAAAATCCATAAGCCACATTTGTAGGAATGCATGGGATTGTGGAGCTAAGCCTCCACTCCCCATTGTGTGTTATTCCACCGAAATAAAATCCATACTGCGAAAGGACAATTATTTGATGGTGTAGAGGACACTAAAAAAAAAATATGAAAGGGAATTGATGGTAGTTTAAATATGTTTAAAAACAGTCAGTTTACAATGGTTCTCCAAATGATCTCACAAGCATGTAGCTACTCAAAGCATGATCTTTTTGAAAAATACTAAAATTTGTTTTTCAATCTAACATTTAGATTTCTTTAAATTGAGTCAGTCTTGGAACTTAAACATTAAACCTGTTATCAAAAGTATTGAGCAGTAATTTTGCACAAATTTGTAGTAGCATATCAGGGTTATCTCTCCACCACTGCCCTCTCCATTAAGAATGTCTAACTGGCTCATGTGAACCACTTGTGTTCCTATCTATTATCAGTGCATCTACTGTCCTATGGTTTTGCTATATTTTCTGTACATTGGAACATGTCCTATAAATTTGAATATATTTCCTATATATTTGAAATGTTCTCTATATTTCTTATGTATAATGTCATATATATATGTTGCAATCAACATTTTAAAATTTTATAATTCTAACATTATAAGATTGATTTTGATTAAAATGGTAAAATATCTGCCTGTTGGGTGACCCTTTTACTTTTTTTTTATAATTTTTTTGGCCTTTGGCTGAACTATCGTGCAGTTTTAGAGAATAGCTACCAATGTGTATCATTGGCAGCTATTCTCTAAAAGTTAGTGTGCAGTGACTGATGCCTTGAAAAGGAAGAGAAATGCACCAATACAAATCTGTGGACAACTTTTGATTCATGTGGGGATGCCTCTATTCCGAAGATGAGTGAAACACAAGGACAGGAATGTTGTTTGAAAAATGTTTTGGAGATAGTCTTTGGGTTTTTGAGGGATGCAATTGGTCCTTTTTTGCCACAAATAGTAAACTAGTAGTGCTAATCATTCATTCACACTCATGAAACTTTGTGTCATTTTACAGCACAACAATGCATAACTACACACTGCACATCAAACAATGCAAAGTACAGGGGGATGAGGGTGCAAGATGCTCCCTCACCCCATACAGTTCAGATTTAGTTATCTATGGCTATTATCTCATTTTAACATTGAAAAACAAGATGTTTGTTATTTGGTTTTTTGGAGCATTAGCAACTAAGGCCATATTGCTCCTAGATATGCGGTGGTCATTCCCTGACCTTTCCGCATCCTCCGTATTTGGTGGTGACAGGCTTGAACCCCGGTCTAATCAAGAAGTGTGTGCTACGCACTGCTGCTCCTTCCCACCTGGCTACGGAGGCGCAAGAAAAACAAGAGATTAGCACTACAAGCATAATTGATTAGTCAAGGGAGCTGAGACAGACTTCTGCTGTAATGGTATTTTTAGGTATCTCATGCACTTTTTTTTTTAATATTACAAAAATATAGACTTTATAAGTCCTACATGACAGGGCTGTTATGCAAAAAGGACCACATGCTCTGGGGTTCTTAATTGCTGAACTTTATTTAAGTGCATTTTGTTGTTGTTTGGTTTTTAGGAGCATTGGCAACTAAGGCCATATTGCTCTGGGAATATGCAGTGGTCATTCCCTGCCCTTTCTGCATCCTCCGTATTTGGTGGTGATGGGCTCGAACCCTGGTCAAATCAAGAGTTCTACTCACTTTTGCTCCTTTCCACCTGGCTACGGAGGCGATGTGTGTTTTGTAAAATTTCCCTTTAGGAACTATCATTTTGTGACATTATAAGATTGATTTTGATTAAAATGGTAAGATATTTTACCTTTTTTACCATTCTCAGCTATGCTGTTTTCAGTTTAGTTTTGATTTTCAGTCAGTTCTGGTTGACATATTATATGCATTTTGTATATGAGTGATTAGCTTCAACTTCTCTTTTTTCAAATACCCAAATGTCCTCAAAGAGATATCAAGTGAGTCGGATAGTGCTAATAATGTGCATGAAGTGAAAATCTGTCAAAAAAAATTTGTCATTGGAAATTAAATTGGACATATAAAAATGCTGGATTCACACTATATTTCCTACTTTTTCAGATTGGTTTTGAGCAGTCTAAAAATTAAAAGCACTGAAAGCTGTGTTTATAAATAATACTAAATACAGTGTACTGTAAGGTTTTATAATTTTAAGGTAAGATTTCTTGCATTTTCTTGATACTGTATATTGATATTCATATTCTGTATTTATGTTTTATTGCATAATATACAGAAATAAAGAGGAATTTACCTCAATGCTTTTTGTAGACTGCTTCACTACAATACCCTCCTAAATTCAATCAGACGTAAAATTATTACACAATGGCTTCCTTCCCTCACAGACATATGACTGGTCTGATGTATCTGCAGTCGATAGTCAAGATCTCCCAACCCAACCACAACACATCAAACCACCACCACATAACCCTGAGAGTCAGAAGACATCTTGTCTAATATTAAAATCATTAAATCCACTAAAATGATCGCAGCATATAAAAATTAAAATTTTTAAATTGGCTAAAATAATTCAACCAAATTTTGAAAAACTTCTCTTCCTTAATTGAACTGGGGCTTTTCGACGGTCTGTCTTGGTCACAGAACATGGGAATTTCTTAAACTCTTTGAGATTATTTAATATCTTGGTGCATGCGCTCAAATGACCATGAATCTAATACGAGAAATGGCCGATGTACATTATTGGAATTCTCATGTAATTTGATTTCCATGATTAATAATTAGTGTAATTCCTCTGTATACTAAGTAGTTTTGATTTGTCAAATAAAAAGGTGTGATTATCTTTGACGGCATGGAATGCTAATTCCGATTCACCTGCTCTAGCCGCATGCTCTGAAGCTAAATGTTGTTTCATTCTCGTATTTATCATACATATTCTGGACTCTTGATACAATGATTCTCTATTCAATAGCTTGAAGGATTGTAAAGCACACGATAGTGATAACCGTTTTCCTTGGATGTTACATCCCTATACATGAATGTAAACAGTGTGTACTCTAGATATAGTATGGGACGTGTTGAGTAACAACACAATGCCTATCAATCACACAAAAATTCCCATTAGAGAAATTTTTCAATCGATTGAACTTCTGATTGAAGCAAATTTTGTAATGTTATGCACGAATTGCTGAACTCGAATTGCAATAAAATATATAAACAAATCTTTGGATTACGAATGGGCCGGAACTTTAGCGGTCTCTTATCGGAAATTTGCCTTTCCATGATTGATTGTGTATATTTGAACCTTTTTTTACCGAATGTGAGGTATTATGGGAGATACTTGGACGATATTCTATATATCACTAATACGAATACTATTCAGGATATCTTACATTCATTTAATAACATTCACTCGAGACTGAGTTCACACTTGAAATGGAGAACTCTGAAACAAAATCATTAAATTTCTTGAATTTTACACTCGCCCATCATACTAACAACATTCAGTTTAATAATTATCAGAAACTGACAAATACGGGTATGTACCTTCATTACAACAGCTATCATCCGTATGTGTACAAACGATCTATTATGCTTAATAAATTTCTTGAAGGCATATAAATATTCAACATTGGAAACATTGTTAACCAGTTCTCAGCTTCTCTTCCATTCTTTTGGTGAGTACCCAAGTTTCACTTCCATAAGTAATGGTGGGGAGTATACACTAGTTCATTATTTTAAATTTCAGACAAATGGGATATTGCTCTTCAGTATGTGACTATATTTCCTGAATGCTATCCATCCAAAATTTATTCTTCTCTTGACTTCCAGCCATTTATCATTATTACAGCTAATAACTTGTCCCAGATAAGTATGTGACTCCACCTTTTCAATTACTGCTCCTTCAATCATCATTTCCCTTTCTGTGGCATGCTTGTTCATCGTTACTTTTGTTTTAGCCATATTCATCTTTAGGCCAAAATCCTTACTAACTGTGCATAACCGATTAAGATTTTACTCTAATTCTTTGGAATTGTGGCTTATGACCACAATGTCATCTGCAAACCGTAAGTGGTTTAGGTACTCTCCATTCACATTGACTCCTTTCTGCAAATCTTTTGACTCCTTTCTTTAATCTTTCTTCGATTTTAAATTTCCTACTTTGTCTTTGTTTAGTCTAATAAAGGAGGTAGCATTCTCATATATTTTCTTCAAAATCATAATATGTGGGGTATTTATGGCCTCCGTAGCCGAGTGGGCAGGAGCGGGAGTGCAGTAGCACACGCTCTTGAGTAGACCGGGGTTCAAGCCCCTGACTGCTGAATACGGTCAATCTGCCAACCCGCACTGGACCAGCGTGGCAGATTATGGTCCATTTCCCTCAGCATGATTTGTTGAGGAGGCTTCCATCCTGCAGTGGGTTGATAATGGCTGCACTTTACTTTTTTTTTTTTAATTTCCAGTGCCTGAAACAATGCCTTATGCTGTATGGAGTCAAATGCCTTTTCATAATCCACAAATGCCAGGCATAATGGTGTTTTATATTCATTTGCTTTTTCCATTAGCTGTGATATTACGTGAAGGTGATCCATAGTTGAGAATCCTGTCCTAAAGCCAGCTTGGTGTTTTTTGGTTGATTCTCATCAAGTATTCTTTCTAATCTGTTAGTAATGACCCTTGTGAACAACTTGTAGTTGTGGGATAACAAGCTAATTGGTCTATAATTTCCAATTTCTGATTTATCTCCTTTCTTATGCAGCAAAACTATGATTGCATTATTCCACTGCTTAGGCATCACACCTTTTCAAATGCACTTTGTGAAGAGCCTTGCCAGTTTTTGTGTTGTGTCTCTTCCAATTTTAACAACTCTACAGTAACTTCATCTTCCCCTGGGGCTTTCTGATTCTTCATTTTCTTCAATGCATGTTCTACCTCATCAGGAAGAATATTGGGTATGTCGTATGTGTTGCTAATTTGCAATCCATCTTCCCCACTGCTGGCATCATTTCCTCGCTCCTTGTATAATTCTGTATAGTAGTCTTCTGCTATTTGAATTATGCCTTCTGTTTATAAGTACACCATCGATATTATTCAGTTTCAGTATCATTTGTCTTTTTGTATTACTGCTCATGGCTGCTGATTTAAATCCTTTGTTTTCCCTTAATGCTTGTTCTACTTTTCTTTGTTAAATCTTCTTATGTCCTTTCTGTGTCTCTTTCTAATGGCTTTGCATAACTCAGTATACTCAATTTTTTCCTTGTCATTGTTTACCTTGCTCTTCATTTTTCGCCTTCGATTCATCATAACAAGTGTTTCTTGACTAATTTCTTTTTCCCTATAGGTTTCTTGGGCTTTATCACTTTCAGAAATTTGTAATATTTCTCGTCGATATCTTGGTCCTAAGCAGTCTACAGAAGCTGAAACTTGTTCTTAAATTCCAGTAGACACTGCTTTTTCTCCTCTTCTGTTATCTCAAAGACCTTTGTATTATTTACTCAAGTCAGTTTTTCCTTTACTTTCCTACATCTATATCAGGTGTACATCTTACCATTCTGTGATCACTTCCAACATTTACCTTATTCAGGACGGTAACATCATTCACAATATATCTTCTGTTAGTGAGGATGAAGTCGATTTCATCAGTTGTTAATCCATTTGGACTCTTCCATGTCCACTTTCTGTTCACCCTTTTCTTGAAAAAAAATGTTCATTACTGACAATCCTTGAGATTCTGCAAATTCCACAAGTCTTTCACCTCTTTCATTTCTTTCACCAATTCCAAAATTTCCTATAGTTCCCCTTTCTGCGCTGTTTTGTCTTTTTCCAACCTTGGCATTGAAAATCCCCATAATAACAGTGTAGTGGGTTTTCTGCTCATCTAGAAGACTAATTTCGGTGTACATTTCTTCAACCTCTTCATCATCATGGCTCGATGTTGGTGCATAAATCATTATAACCTTAAGCTAGTACCTCTTAGAAATCTTGAGTATTAGTCTTGACACCCTAGGTGATGTACTTTTGAATTCCAAAATGTTGTTTTTTAAATCTTTATGGACCAGAAACCCAACTCCATCTTCACTCCTTTCACTGTTTCCATTGGTGTACAGCAGATTTCCACTTGATAAACTTATAAGTGATTCATTTCTTCTTCTTGTTTCAGCCAAATCGATTATATTGCAATTCACAATTTCTAATTCCTTTTCCAGCTCTAATATCCTTTCTTCACCGATGAGTGATCTTATGTTGTAACAGGCCAAGTTCAGTTTCCGTTCTCTTTGCCATAAGAGGGGGAGTGAAAGCCACTGGGGACTGAGGGCTATTTGTTTTGTCATGCTGTGATATGCTGGAGGGTTTGGTCTTTCCCTCTTCACACTGACCAGGTGTATCAAATCAATGTACTACCTCTAATTTCATTGCTGAAGGATGCTTCCTATAATGTTTTTGCTAATTCAGATAGCTGCTTGCTGATTGTTTCCAGACATACTTATAAGGTTTACGTCAATTTGGATACAATTCTATACTGTTACTTTGATTATACCATATAAGTTCAAATGGGCTTCACCTTGTATTATGTCTGTACAAGTGTGTACTCAAAGGACAATTTGCATCTTATGGAGAGTTGAAATACCTAGAATGATTCACCAGAAGAAAATACCTCCTCCACCTGAGATTAGCTGAGTGCAACCCCATCTGAAGAGCCATTTAAAAATTCTTCCAGTCTTTTGATTCACATTGCCACACTGTAGAGAAAAATAATTCTGAGCATCTTTCATTTTGAATAATTATTATAGTGGAAATCTGCAACTCATGTTGAAAACTGCTGGTGTCACTGTAGAGCAAAACAACATAAATAAAAAGATCATAAATACAGGACTTCCTACACGTATTCATGTATATATATGATTTTCATTGCACACACATGCAGACACTCAGTGAACAATGAATTGTGACCACCACATCCATAATGGACTGTGTTGTGAACAGCTTACAGTTTAAAAAGGCAAACAGCTTCTTATGCTAGAGCAGTGGTAATTTGCATCTGGGCATGTAAATTCATAGTGATAAAATAGCAGTTATGGGATGTAGTAAAGACATCGTGGATTTTCAGAAGGGTATGATTGTTGGGAGTTTGTGCATTGGGTGTTTCCAAGTGGAAATGGTACATCTTGTTGATTGCTGACAGCCCACTGTGGTAAGGTGTACAAAGAATGGTGCTGAAGGATGGAATACTAAAATCATCCACATTTGCTGTGTGATGAAAGAGAAGTGCAGTTGCAACCCAGTGCATCGGATAGCTTAAATTCAGTGGATAGTTAAACAGCATTGAAAAATTACACAAACATTGGGAAGTAGTTATAAGGTATGAAGGAGATTACACTGAAGGTTTCTAATATAAATTATGTTATGGAATAAATTCATTTTAAATTAACTGCTTTTATGCATTACTTTTGGGATAACCCTTGTATACAAGATGAAAGTTGTCCCTATTTGAATGATTATTGGAAAACCAACCTTGAGAACAAAAAATAAGCAAGCAATTTTTCTTATTCAAATTTTTTATCTTTAGCTTAATAAGTAATTAATATTTTTATGTAATTAGCAGTGTTTATATTATGTAATGTATAATTAATTTGAGAGGGTTTTATTTTTTGAGTTATCCCTGCTGGTGTTTCTCTCTAAAGGTTATACAGTCAAAGCTCTTTATAGCGACCCTCTTTTTAACGTCTCACGTGTTATAACATCCTAAGTGGTTGGTCCCGTCCAACCACTTAGTTGTCATTAATCTAATGCTATTTTATGAATGATCAATATAATGCTCTTCTGATATAACTACCATTTTTCTCATTCCCCTGGTGGGTCATTATATATAGAGCTTTGTACTTTTTTTTTATTTTTTTTTATTTCAGAAAATAAAGGAAGTTATAAGTATGTATGTATATATATGTATACCAGGTGGTTATAAAATGTTTCCCTATTCAGGAGACTCTAATGTCAAAACGGTTAGAGGTAGCACCGTGAAAATTGGTCTGTATGTCAATTTAGGGTATGGGGAAGCGATTTGTAGAAGAAAAAAAAAATAGTTCAAATTTCTGCCACCAGGAGAGAAATTGGCACTGTAAACATAAGATGGAATACTTAACTTAGGATTAGATTTTAATATCAGAACTGAAAAACCAACAGATATTGTTCTATGTGCTTTCCTTCACTTGAGATGACATTCTGAAAACAGAGGACTGTGTGGTGCGACACAGTTTCACGTAGAATCTCGCTGGGGAAGTTGGCTACATGCTGTTTAATGCTTTCTTTCAAGTCGACAAGTGTCTGTATGCTGCTAGGGCAAATTCTGTCTTTCAGGTATCCCCATAGCCAGAAATTACAGGGATTGAGATCTGCTGATCGGGCTGGCCACGACTGCTGAAAGTCTCTAGAAATGATGCGATCATTTCCGAATGTTGAATGGAGCAGTTCCTTCACTTGTTGACCCACATGGGGAAGGGCACTATCTTGCATAAACACTACGGTCTCTAAGCATTGCGTTTCTTGTAAAGTGGGAAGAATGTGATCTCTTAGAAGAGTGCAGTACTGTTCACTAGTAACCGCACACCTTACGGGCCCATGATGTGTAGACTCTTCAAAGAAAAATGGTCCTATTATAAACTGTGTTGTGAATCCACACCGTACTGTAACATACGGACTTTGTAATGGTCTTTCATGCACAGCAGATGGACTATAAGTTCCCCATATTCGGATTTTGTGCATTTACAGCCCCATGAAGAGTGAAATGTGCCTCATCAGACCACAAGATCATTCAATCCCATGTATTGTCAAGTTCCATATGAGCCACAAATCGTAGAGCAAAGTCTATTCGTTGTTGCTGATCACAAGACTTTAGTTCTTGCACTACGTGAATCTTGTATGGCAACCAGCATAAAATTATTCAAAGCTTTATGTACAGTAGACCAAGGAAAGTTAGGAAAGTTCAAGTCTCTTGACACTGGTAATGTTTTGTATTCTGACCATTGCAACCACCACTTCATCCACTACCTCCTTCCTGATACATGGTCGGTCCCCTGCCTGGAAATACACTTAACTCCCTGGTTGCTTCAAATTTCTTTATTAGTGTTTGAAGCCCCACTGACAATGCCAAAGGTCCTTTACACAAACCTTTAAGTTTCCGATATTCACATTGTGGTGCATCAGCGTTACTTATTATTCTGGTAGAACAGTTTTACTAAAAGAGCACATTCCTTTTTTGTAAATGGTTATTGACGGTGGCATTGGCCTTTCTGCCTTTATCTAACAGGATGTCATTTGCGTAAACAGGTGTGTCTTGAAATAAATGACTTTTACATATTTGCAGTGCCGTTTTCCCCTGGTGGCGAATTTTTGAACTAATTTTTTTTTCATACAGATTTTTTCTCCATACTCTAAATGACATACCCACCAATTTTCACAGTGCTAGCTAATTCTAACCGTTTACATATGAATTAACTACACGAACATTACACTATTACACGCTGGCCTGTTTTGCATAGTCTGTTCAACATACAAAGAAAAGAGGTGGATTTGAACGGATGTTCTAGGAGCCACCCTACCTATACACACACACGTCCACATAAACATTTTGACACTAGGGTCTCCTGAATAGAGAAACTTATTTTATAACCATCCGGTATATATATACTGTCCAGTCAAGGCATTACTATCTCTCTATACATTAAAAAATTTTCCTCCTAGTGATATTTATTCGAGCCAGTGGAAGAAGAGAGCAAGGCAATTACGTCACTACAAATGCAATTAATTATTGACAACTGCCTCCATAAAGTTCACCAACCTCATGCATGCGATTCACTGTCTAACATTTGATGTTTGATTGTAACGTTTTTTGTATATTAATCAATATTGCATATTTGTAAATATTTTAAATATTTATATAGTTGGTCAATAGTTTAGTCATTTGTAAATATTTTAAATATTTGTATAGTTTGTAAATACTTTAGTTAAACATTCTAGTCCTGCTCTTTCGGATGCAACAGTATTCCTCATGCATTGTGGGAACTCAAAACAAAATGCCTTTTCATAAGTGACCTATGTGAACGCAGGTAAATAATTACATAGTGATATTTATTCGACCTTGAAAATGCTGCACACTACAAATGCACAGGTAAATAATTGCATAGGTCATTTCCTGTTTAGGTATAGTTCGTAATAATATAGTGATTTTTGGCTGGCGGCACCACGGATCTCCCCTATCTCCGTGTTTTTACTTTGTGTAGAATACACACACACACACACCCTGTGCATAAGGCCAGGGTGTGTGTGTGTGTGTGTTAGTGTGTGTTTTGCGAACTATTAGTGAGGGTTGGTTGGTGTAGTTCCTCTGCTCACTTAGCCTGGGGGGGCTGTGAAGAGTCACTAACAACCACAGTTTCCATTACTGCCACGGGGAGGCGGGCCAGGACACATTAGGAGAGAAGAAAGCTCTGGCGGGGTGAATCCTGGGGTAGCCGAGGCATCCAAGGAGAGCTCCCCAAAAAAAAAAAAATAAAAAAAAAAAAATAAAAAATTTTTTTATTGGAAAGGAGATAATGGGGAACGGGTGGGATAAAAGGGGTAGAAAACAGAGGGGGGGGCCAGGTTGAGGCACTCACCTGATTTAAAAGGGGGGGACTGTAAGGGAACCCCTGATACAAGACACCCATCTGAGGGAGTTGAAATTGGTTGGTGGGGTGAGCCACCAGGCAAAAGGGGGTGGGGGGGGGAAGGAGATGCAACCACCCCAGGTGGCAGTAATAAAAGAACATAGTGAAAGAGATTCCTATAGTGGAGCCTTCTTTTTGCAGCTCTGTGAGGCCTCTGAGGGCCTGCATAGCCATTAGTCTGTGTGGTGAAGAGGCTAAGATAGAACATGCAATTAATAACTTTTATTCACTCAACGTTCACACAGTTTTACTTTTTATAGTTTTTTCTTATACTTTCTGTTTTCTTTTATCTATTAGATTAGATATCGAACAGTGAGTTTTGACAGGTATGTCTTGTAGAAAAAATATGACTACTCTGTCATAACTCTGCATAATACGTAGAAAAGGGTGTGCGGAGGTTGGCGAGCAAAGCGAGCAGGAGGCAGAGCCCCTAGTTATTATTATTATTATTATTAGCCATATGGTGCAAGGAAGCCTGAGGCTTATGCTGCACCAGCCAAAAAAAAAATTTCCAAATTACCCTGTGAGAGAGAGAAATAGATGATGTCCAGCTCAGGACCCTGAGTGTGCCAAGCCCATACTCACCAGATGTGAGCCCCTGGGGTACTCTATGACCATACCTGGGGGGTATGGCCTCCTCTTGCTGCCAATACTGCAACCACATGGTAAACCTTAGAATATAAGGCTTCTGAACATTGCAGGAGGTAGTAATAGTAGTGGCATGTGATGCAAGAAAGCAAGTGTATGATCTTATTCAGCATCAGCCAAAAAAAAAAAAAAAATCACTCCATTCCCTCCAAATGCCTGTCCAGTTCCTCCTTAAATTTTTCAACCTCTCAACTTCCACAAGGACAGATGGAAGTTTGTTCCAGCAATTAACCACCCAATGGCTAAAGGCAAATTGCCGCACATCTATTCTACATCTGTCCTTTCTTAATTTGAATTTATGCCCCTTTAAGTTCGTAATCTGAACAAGTATTCAGAATTCGCTTCAACAGAATTCAGTTCAACCCATTCAAGGCCTTATACACCTCAATCAGATCACCGCTCAGGTGCCTAGTCTCCAGCCACTGCAATTTGCAGAACTTAAGCTTCTCTTGGTAAGAGGATCCCTTCATTCCCCTTACCAATCTTGTTGCCCTTCTCTGTACACGCTCAAGCAAATTGACATCCTTCCTAAAATGAGGCCTCTAGACCTGTACGCAATACTCAAGGCGTGGCCTGACCATTGCCTTATACAGAGAGACAATCACCTCCTTTTCCCTTCTAGCAAAATTCCTATATATCATTGACAAAACCCCATGACCTGCCCGGGCAGCCTGTCTGCATTGCTCAGAAAACTTCATATCTGACAGAATTACTCCCAGGTCCATTTTCTACCACCTTAAGTGCAGTACCACACGTTATGTTTCTTTGGGGTTACTTCGACCCATATGCAGTACTTTGCATTTGTCAAGGTTAAACTTCAGTTGCCACTTCTTAGCCCATCTGCCCAAATTATCTAGATCCTGTTGCAGTAGCACACTGCCATTACTGTCATTAACAACCCTGCCAATCTTTGTATCATCTGCAAGCTTCGATATTAAACTTGATATACCTTCATCAATATCATTGATAAATATACAAAACAACAGTGGACCCAACACCGAACCCTGTGGGGACTCCACTAATAACATTAGTCCATGAAGAGCAGCACCCATTGATTACCACCCTCTGTCTTCTCCCTTAACCATCCTTTTATCCATTGTAGCAACTTACCCTTAATACCATTCTGCTCCAATTTGTACAATAGTCTTCCATATGCAACAGTATCAAAAGCTTTCCTGAAATCCAAATATATGATATCAAAATTATTTTTTGCATCCAGTTCCTTTGTAACCACATCATAATATCCTGTAAAATTTGTCAGTCGTTTTAACAAACCTATGCTGTGTCTGAATTATTGCTGCAGTCTTGTCTAGATGATCCTGCAATGCATCTTTAACCAGTGACTGCATTATTTTACCCGGAACAGAAGTTAAACTAACTGGTCTGTAATTACTCGTGTCACCCTTCGATCCCCCTTTGTGAATTGGGGATACATTTGCACATCTCCAGTCCGTGGGAACCTCCCCTGAGTCCAATGATGCTCTCATAATTATGGCTAAGGGTTTGCTTAGTTGCTTTGCCACCTCCTTTAATATAACTGGATAGATCCCATCCACCCCAGGTGCTTTTCTTATGTTTAACTTCAACAATTTCTCCTCCACTTTGCTCTCAGTTATTACAAAATTATTAAGTATCCTGCTACAATTTGATAACCTTCTGCTATTTTCAAACCTTAATAATTCCTCGTGTGAATGTAGATGCAAAATACTCATTCAGTTTGTTTGCTATCTGAGCAGGATCATCGACAGTCGAACCATCGATGTCAAGTGGACCAATGAGATCCATCCCCTTCCTTTTAGAGTTTATATAACTAAAGAAATCCTTGCTGTTTTTCTTAGCATCTTTTGCCAAGGATTTCTCCTAATCTGTCTTCACCTGCCTAACCTCCTTTGTGACCTGATTACAGACTAGCTTATATCTGCCATTATATGCATATAATGGCAGATATATAATGGCATTTATATGCATCCCATGAATTTTTCTTCTCTGTTACGAGTCTCATTAGTTCATTAGATAACCATTTAGGCCTAAACCTTGAATAATATTTCTTAATAGGTATGAAACTTATAGTGGCATACACGATTAATTCCTTGAATGCCTCCCACTGTACAGAATTTAAAAACTTTCTGAGACCACTGTACTCACCTTTACAGAAGCAAAAACTCTTTCCTTTACTCCTGATGGTAATTAAATCTTTAAGTAAATCCCACATCAGTACACTGTGATCACTGCCGCCTAGTGGTTCCTTTATCTGCAAATTCTTAATACATGAATGATCACTGCTGATAACCAGATCAAGTGTATTACTCTCCCTGGTTGCCTCTCAACTGTGCTGCTGTAGAAAACAATTATCCAATAAATCCACAAAAGTCTGACTAGTGTGTGAGTGACCAACCCACAAGTTCCAGGCAATATCTGGGAAGTTAAAATCCCCCATTATAAGACATTCTGATTTACTAGCCCACTCTATTTCTCTGTACAATTGTTCATTGTACTCATTCAAGTCATTAGGCCTATAACACACTCCTACTCTTACTTTTGCTTTTGCATTGGTTATGTCACACCAAACTGACTCAACAGTGCACTGTTCATCTATATCAACTATGTGCACTTCTTTTGATTTTATGTTTTTCTTAATTAACAGCACAACACCTCAGGTGTTCAATTGTGCCATGTTGTCAAGATTACATCCCATAGAGCTGCAGTAATCCTGGTGAGGATTGAAACACCAGTTCTGTTGATCCACATAATCTGCTCAAAGAGATTCTTATCTGGCAAATTCTGTGGCCAAATTAGCAACCTAGAAGCCACCTTTGCAAACTACCCTCCAACAATAACAGCAATGTGGCAGAGCGCATTTCCTGCAGGAACAGACCGGTTGTTCCATCTGGGAGGATAGTTGCCACAAAGGTATGTACCTGATCAGCTCTATGGATGGATAGTTTTTTGCATTCACAGTACAGTCTAAGGGTATAAGGGCTACAAGAGATTCACTAAAGAATCCCCATACCAAAACACTGCTGCCACCTGCCTGTTTCCCTTGGACCAGGATATCAAAGTGATTCCTCTCTTCAGTTTGTTGAGCATAGCAGTGCTCAACAAATAGCAGTGGAAGGCAGATGGAGAGAAAAGAAATGAGATTCATCAGGAAAGACAACTTTTCAGTTGTGTCAGTGATCCAGTATTCAGATGCAAAGTTGAGTCTTCATTGGCAGTGAGCTACCATAAGCATGGGTACCTTATTTGGATTGCAGGATAGCTTTTGACACTGTTGCGCATGCAAGACTATTGTACAAATTCGAGTAGAATGGTATTAAGGGTAAGTTGCTGCAATGGATAAAAGGATGGTTGAGTGGGAGAGGACAGAGGGTGGTAATCAATGGGTGCCGATCTTCATAGATTAATGTTATTAGTGGAGTCCCACAGGGTTCGGTGTTGGGTCCACTATTGTTTTGTATATTTATCAGTGATATTGATGAAGGTATATGAGGCTTAGTTTCGAAGTTTGCAGATGATAGAAAGGTTGGCAGGGTTGTTAATGACAGTAATGGCAGTGTGCTACTGCAACAGGATCTAGATAATTTAGGCAGATGGGCTAAGAAGTGGCAACTGAAGTTTAACCTTGACAAATGCAAAGTACTGCATATGGGTAGAAGTAACCCCATAGAAATGTACCAACTGTGTGGTACTATACTTAAGGTGGTAGAAAATGAAAAAGACCTGGGAGTAATTGTGCAGTCAGATATGAAGTTTTCTGAGCAATGCAGACAGGCTGCCAAGGCAGGTAGGTCATGGGGTTTTATCAATGATACATAGGAATTTTGCTAGCAGGGAAAAGGAGGTGATTGTCCCTCTGTATAAGGCAATGGTCAGGCCACGCCTTGAGTACTGTGTACAGGTCTGGAGGTCTCATTTTAGGAAGGATATATATTTGCTTGAGCATGTACAGAGAAGGGCAACAGGATTGGTGAGGGCAATGAAGGGATCCTCTTATCAAGAGAGGCTTAAGTTCTGCAAATTGCAGTGGCTGGAGACTAGGCACCTGCATGGTGATCTGATTGAGGTGTATAAGGCCTTGAATGGGTTGAGCACGCTGAATTCTGATGGGACCATTCCACTTGTTCGGATTACGAACCTAAGGGGCATAAATTCAAATTAAGAAAAGACAGATGTAGAATAGATGTGTGGAAATTTGCCTTTAGCCAGAAGGTGGTTTATTGCTGGAACAAACTTCCATCTGTCATTGTGAAAGTTGATAGGTTGAATAAATTTAAGGAGGAACTGGACAGGCATTTGGAGGGAATGGTGTTTTTTTTTTTTTTTTGGCTGATGCTGCATAAGCTCATACACTTGCTTTCTTGCATCACATGCCACTACTACTACTACTACTACCACCTTGGCCAGGCACCTACTCTGGTGGCCCATGTGGAGGAGTAGTCATTGGATTTGGTGTCTTGGAAACACTGTTGGTCATCTCTGATTAAAGTCTATGGTCAACCATTCCACCATTTTCCTTCTGTCAGCCTGCACAAAGTGGAACAGCGTATGTGTGCCCTGACCATTGGTAAGGCTTGGGCTCCTGCGATTGGCCTGGAAGTGAATAGTGGTCCCACTGCATTTACTATGCAGAATGTAGTTAATGTGTTCCAAGGGTGTTCCACCCTTGGAACACCTTAACTAAATTCTGCAAATGGCCCACAAGAATCATAGTTTCTGTAATACTGGCACCCTTCAACTGGTATCGAGTAAGAGTCATTCTTTTTCAAAGTTGATCTGATCATGTCCCTTGTCCATATTGATCATGTATTTCATGTGGACCAGTGCCACAAACCTGCAGTATCACATTTATTGGTTCTTGTTACAACATATATATCACCAGGCAGAGGAACTACCAATTGCTAAAACAGAGTGGTCATAATGTTTTGACTACACATGCACACATACACACAGGTGTGCCTTTATGTCAGTTTACAAAGATGAGATGGAAATTACTGAAATTAGTTTGAACAATTCATTTAAATATCTTAAATTATGTTTTGTAAATATAATATTGATAATATGAGTATGAAATTACATTTAAATTCTGCAAATTATTTATTGATAAACTAACATATGACCATCCTCTCTGTGCATGCATGCATGCACAGAGAGAGAGGTAGTCATATGTTAGTTATCATATGTCAGGATGGGCCATATATAGTATGAGGATATCAAAAAAATGAAATAAATTAAATTGAAAGTATAAAATATTGTTTTATTGAGGTTTTGATCGTTGTTCCTTTTTATCATAACCCCATATATTCAGTACGCTTGTCCCATCCCTCTATTTGATTACTGAGTTTAAAAACTTCAGTGAGACCATTGAGAAGCAATTTATGATACCCTGAGTGACATATATTAGTTTGGTGTCTGATAGAATATGGCACACTTCTAGTCATCACCCTTGAACCTAGAAAATTGGAAAAGTCAGAACTGAATCTTGAACCATAAGAAGGGTGGGGAGCTTTTTTTTTTTGTGGTGTTTCCTCAATAATTCTTGCAGTGTGCATTCTTGCATTGCTGTGATGCAGTAGCTATCCACCGCTTTCATATAATGTATTTTCTAGCTTTCCATATCAGGTCTTCTTTCTGATTGTTTCTTTAGGATTTTTTGTAATATTGTCTGGTCACAGTACAGTATTTTTTACTGGCATGAATAATTCATTTTTTATGGGGGGGAAGGTGATGATCATATGCTTATCAACAGACTTCATAGACTGTACCTTCTTTTGAGGTAGAGACTTGTGTTCAAGTCTTAAATAACCATTTGAAGACAAATACATTTGTAGGTGTCTCTGATACTCAAACTTGCCTTTGTTCAGGAGCATAGAGGGACCCAATATGAATAAACATCTGCCATCCCTAGAGGTTCTTTAAGAATGGTTTGAGCAATCCCATAACTAATGTCCAAGGTATTTTCAATTTTTTTAATCTATTTTCAAGGATAATAGTAGATGATCAGGTATTTCATCAGGGGAATACACCTGACCATACCATGTATCAGGAACTGCATTTCTATACTTGTTCATAGTAGTAGAAGAAAAGTGATTACCCAAAAAGCAATGAAAATTAAATCAGCACCTTTTAATACTTTATAGACAATACAGTATTAGAAAGTACTAATTACATTTTTGTTGCTTTTTGGCCATTCACTTTTCTTCTACTATTATGAACAAGTATAGAAATGCAGTTCCTGATACATGAAAAACCCCTGATGAAATATCTGATCATATATCGATATTTGTTGCAGCTTACATCAGATTGGGCACTTTGCCTTTACCTATATTCGACCATTTCTTAAATATGGCAAAGGACACAAAGAAAAGGAAAAACAGCAAAGAGATCTTTACTTATGTAAACTCTAGAAGGAAGGGGATGAATCGGACTAGTTCACTTAACATAGACGGTTTGACTGTTGATGATACTACTCAAGTAGCTCATAAAGTGAATGAGTATTTTGCATCATCTACATTCACACATGAGGAGTTATTCAAGGGGGGGATGCCAGACGTTTATCATACTCTAACAGGGAGCTAAGTGATTTTGTGATAACTGAGAGCAAAGTGCAGGAGAAATTGTTGAAGTTAAACATAAAGGCATCTGGGGCAGATGGAATCTATCCAGTTATAATGAAGGAGGCAGCAAGGGAAGTAAGCAAACCCTTAGCCATAATTATGAGAGCATCCTTAGAGTCAGGCAAGGTCCCCATGGACTGGAGATGTGCAGATGTATCCCCAATTCATAAAGGGGTTTCAAAGGGTGACACAAATAATTATAGACCTCTTAGTTTTACGTCTGTTCTGGGGAAAATAATGGAGTCACTGGTTAAAGAGGTGATACAGGATCACATAGACAAGACTGCAGCAATAGTTCAGACACAGCATAGGTTTGTTAAAAGGAAGTCTTGTCTGACCAGTTTGATTGGATGCTATGATGTGGTCACAAAGGAACTGGATGCTAAAAATAATTTTGATATCATATACTTATATTTCAGGAAAGATTTTGATACTGTTGCACATGGAAGACTGCTGTACAAATTGGAGTGGTACAAATTGGAGTGCTGTACAAATTGGAGGGCAAGTTATTGCAATGGATAAAGGGAGGGTTGAGTGGGAGACAGCAGAGAGTGATAATAAATGGACACTGCTCTACGTGGACTAATGTTATTAGTGGAGTCCCCCCCGGGTTCGGTGCTGTGCCCATTGTTGTTTTGTGTCTTTATCAATGATATTGATGAAGGTATATCAGGCTTAATGGCCAAGTTTTGCAGATAATACAAAGGTTGGCAGGGTTGTTAATGATAAAAGTTGCAGTAGCATACTGTAAAGACAGTATGCTACAACAGGATCTAGAAAAGTTAGGCAGATGGGCTGAGAAGTGGCAACTGAAGTTTAACATTGACAAATGCAAATTAGTGCATATGGGTAGCAGTAACCCAAGAGAAATGTACCAACTCTGTTGTACAGTATGGCTGACATCAGATTGGGCATCAGACTGAGTGGTACTCAGGGAGATGGAGAATGAAAATGACCTGGGGGTAATTGTGCAGTCAGATATGAAGTTCTCTGATCAGTACAGATGGGCTGCGAGAGCAGGGCATGGAGTTTTGTCAATGCTATATAGGAATTTTGCTAGCAGAGACAAGGAGGTGATTATCCCTATGTTTAAGGCAATGATCAGGCCACACTTTGAGTACTGTATACAGATCTGGAGGCCTCGTTTTAGGAAGGATGTAGAGTTGCTAGAATCAGTACAGAGAAGGGCAACAAGATTGGTGAGAGAAACAAAGGGGTGCACTTATGAAGAAAGGCTGAAGTTCTGCAAGTTGCAGCATCTGGAGAATTGGTATCTGCAAGGTGATCTGATTGAGATGTATAAGGCCTTAAATGGTTTTAGCAGGCTCCATGCTGATGGGATACTTCCGCTTGCTCAGACCAAGAACCTGAGGGGGCATAGATTCAAATTGAGGAACGACAGTTGTAGAATAGAGATGCAGAAGTTTGCCTTTAGCCAACGGGTAGTTGATTGCTGGAACAGACTTCCATCTGTTGTTGTGGAAGTTGATATCTTAAATAAATTTAAATCTGAACTAGACAAACATTTGGAGTGACCGGATGGGTGAAATGGGAAGGGGTTTTTTTTTTTGTTTTTGGCTGATGCTGTATAAGCTTGCTTTCTTGCATCATATGCCTCAACTAATGCTAATGTTGCCCCCATATCTGATGATAGCCGTACCACTTCCTATTTTTATTGGTATTTTGGTGTACTAATTTTTATTTACAGTTCTCCAATTGGCTTAGTAATTTAGCCCATAATTTTCTTAATTCATCGTAACCTTTAGGATATTAACATTTTTTCACCTTTCAACTATCTTCACTCTTCTAGTTACTGACACTTTGTGTAACTTTAACATCCCTTTATGCACACTTTATTCAGTATATCAATACAAACTTATATATACTCTTGCATCCTATAATGCTGCTTTGTGCCTTTAGGTGCATCCCTCAAACCTGATTCATTAATCTTTCATTTACTGAAACCATTTCATCAATTGAATACCTTTTCTATGTAACTTTTTAAACATTACCTTTAAGGGGTTACATATTCATTTATATGTAATTGAGGAAATTAGCATTAATAGAGGCATATGATGCAAGAAAGCAAGCTTATGCAGCATCAGCCAAAAAAAATCCAAAAAAAACCCCACTTCCTCTTCACCCATCCATTCGTTTGAAATACATGTCCAACTGAGCCTTAAATTTATTTAAGCTATCAACTTCCATGACAAGGGATGGAAGTTGGTTCCACCAACAAACTACCCACTGGCTAAAGGCAAATTTCCGCATGTCTATCCTTCATCTGTCTTTCCTCAATTTGAATTTATGCCCTCTCAGGTGATTATTCTGAGCAAGAGGAAGAATCCCATCAGCATTGAGCATGCTCAAACCATTCAAGGCTTTATACACCTCTATCAGATCACCTCACTGGTGCTTAGTCTCCAGACACTGTAATTTGCAAAACTTATGCCTTTCTTCATAAGAGTACCCCCTTTGTTCCGTTCACTAACCTTGTTGCCCTTCTCTGTACTCGTTCCAGCAGCTCTACATACTTCTTGAAATGAGGCCTCCAGACCTGTATACAGTACTCAATGTGTGGCCTGACCATTGCCTTATACAAGGGAATAATCACCTCCTTGAGGAATGACAGTTGTAGAATAGTTCTGCGGAAGGTTGCCTTTAGCCAACAGGTAGTTGATTGCTCGAACAGACTTCCATCTGTTGCTCGGTCTGTTATATATATATATATATATAAAAAAGTACCCCTTTGTTCCATTATGAATATCTGTTAGGTATTAATGTATGTGATTTTTCATTAACAATCATTCTACATTTTGTATAATGGAATGGGTGTCAGTGTTTATTTGTCACTCCTCTCTTCCTTTTTTTATTTTTATTTTTTTTATTTAAGGTATCTGGAAACTAAGAGAAGAGTCTTTCCAAGGTTTTTCTTTATATCAGATCCAGCTTTGCTTGAGATCCTTGGCCAAGCCAGTGATTCACACTCAATTCAGGTATTATTAATTCTTAAATTAACATATTTTCCATTTAAAATGTTATTATATATTTTCTGTCTGTTTTTGGAATTGCATATGGAGTAACTGTAGTCCCTACTTTATCATAATATAAAAGTAATTCAGGATTGATAATTCTCAACTGCTGTTGGGAGCATCCCTGCCAGTTACCACTACTGATTACATGAGTGATAGAAAAAAAAAAAAAAAGGGAGACAGAGGATTTCCTAAATTTAATTACTTTGTTTTATCAGTTGATTTATTGTACTACAGTCTAAATTTAATTCAGAACTACATTGTCACCCAGTCTTCACCTGAAATTCTTAAATATACAAGCACCATTATATGAAATTATCTCACCCAGCATATCATTTCAAAGTAATTGGCAGGAAGAATACATATGTCCGTGTGTATTTTACCCCATCCTTCCTATTCCTCTATTTTTTCATCCCATAGCCATCATTTAAAAGTGGTACTTGAAAAAGAGGATTCTTGATTCTTAAAAGAGGATTCTTGTACTTAAATGGGTGAGTTTTGGGTAATTTTTCATTTGGGTAACCTGACAGTTTTCACTGGACTGATTATATAACTTATTATGTTTTTAAATTGAATAATTAGTTGAAAAGTTCATTAATTTATTATGTGAAGGATAATCTAATATTCATTTTATTAATTTTTTTATTTATTGATGGAAATTACCAGAAATTGATAGTTTAAGATAGCCAATAAGAATACTATACCATGAAACTAAATAGGGGAAAATTATTGTAACAATTAGAGTTATATTTGGCAAAGTGTGATTTCGCCACCTGAACTTTAAGGTACCAAAACAATTGGATGATTAAAATCATAAAAAAAATAAAAAGGAGAGTGGCACTCATCCTCAGTTTTGCAAACACTGGGAAACGTACCTTCACGAAAGGAAGAAAGAGTGCCACTTCCACACATGCAATTTTTTTTATTGGACTTATAAATCTCAAGAGGATCGCATTTTAGTCATTGATGACTACCTGGAAAAATGTCAGTAGATGTCCCACACAATCCAAATATGATGAAATTTTCATTCTGTACTTGAATTGTATAGGGATATCTATTGAGATATGAACCAAATGGGTGGTTATTACTTATTCCAGTATGCCAGAGAGAAAGAGAGGGTACAAGATCAAATATCAATGATCTGATTCTCTTCATGGAGCTGGAAAGGATCAAGGATGTGACAGTTGGGTGTCCAAGAGATGTTTTGGCAGTATGAGGAAAAAAGAAAGGCTTTACTGTTAATAAGAAGAGACTGTAACAGATTGAGATTCATCTTTGGCTCTCTTAATGCAGATCATGATATATTCTGTGGAATATGGTTGCATTTGGGAAGTGTTTAAAGGATTTATTCTATAAGTCACTAACAATTCATTCCAATGGAGTTCCACAAAAAAATTTCAAAATGAGTGACAATGCTGAAAGGTTTTCATAGAGGAAGTGAAAAAAAGCACTGCATAGTTATAGACCATTACAAGACACTAATTAATTTTATCACAAAACCACTGATACAGTAAAATATGAGTTTGAGAGATCACTAGAGAAAAGAGCTAAGAATATGGATAAGGAATTCTACTCATCTGTGAAATGAATACAAGAAAGAAGGAGAGTAAATCAAATTATCCTTCTTTGTCAGAGCAATAGAATCACAGGCAGCCAAGACAAACTTTGTGATGATTTTTACAATTGAAAACACATTTACACCAGGAGAAACTAGTTAATAGGAGTCAGCTTGTTGTGAAATAAGTGATACGATTGTGGCGGGGGGACATGTATTTGAAAAGTTTGTGGCCTCAGTATGAAAGGGTAGTGATACAATGTTAAAAATTTCTGTATTTAAGTATGGAAATTTTTAACACTGTTTAATATACAATGTGTTTCAAAAGTGCTGGTCAGTAATTTAAAGGTGAACTGTACAGACCACAATATGCAAAAAAAGCCAAGTAAACATGGGTCCTTAAGTGAATCGTTTTTGGGATATTGCACATTTCTAGTTGGGATCCACCACTGACTTCGTTTGTTTAGGTTAGGTTATGCTAATTCTCTCCCTTTCCCCTCTCTCAATGCTGTGAAACATAGCAGGCATACTAGTACTTGTCAAAGGATAGTCAACATGGAAAGAGGTTACAGCAACGAAGAGTATGTGGATGTGCACTTCATGTAAAAAAAATCAACGGCAGTACACTCGAGGCTGCACGTTTGTACCAAGAATCATTTCCCTGCCGAAGGCAGCCCAATAGGCACACATTTATCAGGTAAATCAATGCCTTAGAGAACATGGGTGGGTGCTTCGCACATGGAGTACGAGCAGGTAGGCCCAGAAGCATAACACCTGATGTTGAAGAAAGGGTGTTAGACAGAATAGAACAAAATCCAGGAATTTCGATGAGGGTAGCTCTGCAAGAACGTGTACTGAGTCATAGTAGTGTGTGCCAAATTCCCAGCGTGTACAAGGTCTCAGCAGTACAGACTACCCTCCCAGAGTGAACTGCCATTGGATGGAACAACAGTGTGTCCTGAACCCCCAATTTTTAAACAACATTTTGTACACTGATGAAGCTGGATTTACTTGTGATGTTATTTTTAATTTTCATAACTGTCACATTTGGTCCAACAAAAATCCTAATGCAATTCATGAGTCACAGCATCAGCAACATTTATCGTTGAATGTCTGGGCAGGACTACTAGGAGAACATCTAATTGGACCACATTTTCTGCCAAATAGGCTAACAGGAGAGCTGTACCTTCAGTTCCTGCAGAATGTTCTTCCAGACCTCCTTGATGATGATAATGTTCCACTTCAGCAATGCCAGAACATATGGTTTATGCACCGGCACATTTTTCTCGAGTTTTGACTCGGTATCTAACTAGATGGTATAGTCAATGGTGATAGGTAGAGGTGGGCCTGTAACGTGGCCTCCCAGATCACCAGACTTAAATCATGGATATTTGTATCTGGGGGTATTTGTATATGACCCCAAAAACTTCCTATTGACATTAACACAGTTGAGGAATTGCAGCATCGGGTTGAAGGACCCAGGAATGAACCTGAGAGGTTTTGCAACTCAATGCAGAGAAGATTACAAAGCTGCGTATGGATGCAAGGACAGCAGTTTGAACACCTTTTGTAACATCCTATAACATGTAATATCTGTAAAATCCTGTGGTGTTGAAATAAAAAAATTAAAAATGTATTACCTTATGTTTAATAAAACCACCCTTAGCAAAGGATTCACAGCTATTTGCGGAACTAGTACTCTCATAGTCAGTGGCAGATCTTAACAGAAAATGTGTATTATCTCGAAAACGGTTCATTTTCAGCCTGATATTCACTGGGACTTTTTTGCTTATTTTAGTTTGTACTTTTCACCTGTAAATTATTGACCATCATTTTTGAAACACCATGTATAACACTTCAAATACAACTCACAAAATCTCAAGCAGTTTCATTATTTTTATTTTTTTTTAATTATCGGTTCTGAAGTCAACAAAGATGTACGAATCAGGAAAGATGGACAAAATCAGTCACCATGTTTTCATCTAATATTTGGGGAAAAGGGGATCAAAGGCAATCCACGAGGATATGGATATTTGGGAGAGAACATTTGGGGAGAAAGCCCTTCCTATTCCATGATTAAGAGGGGCAGCAGAATTTAAATGAGGAAGGGAGAGCTTGGAAGTTGATCTATGCTGTGGAAGACCTGCATCACTCCAGAAGTTGTTGACAGCATGCATGATCTAGTGATGAGTGTTTGAGTTCAGTACATTTCCAGCATCTTGGACATCTCATCTGTGTGTATCTCATGATAAGAAGTCCTCACTTTGAAAAAAGGTGTCAGCACAATGGGTCCCAAAGTTGTTGACAGCAGATCAAAATGCACATGTAAATAACAAAAATGTTCACTTGAATTCCATCCAAGTCAAGTGAACATTTGCATTGTTTTCAAGCAGATCCAGCAAATTTAGTTGCACTGTTTGTGACCATGGATGAGATGTGGGTCCATCACTTTCAGCCAGAGACAAAGGAGCAGTTCAAACAATTGATATGCAACTCTTTTCCCTTCAAAAGAAAGCGAAGTTGCTTCTGTCTGCTGGTGATAGCACTGGTTTTTTGGGTTGCAATTTTTACATGAAAAAAATCAAAAGAAAAACATCGGGGAAAACTCATCAGTGGAGTGTTGTTCCACCAGAACAACGTGCCTGCTCACAAGTATCTCATTGTCATGGCTGCACTGCATGAGTGCAGCTTTGAAATCTTGGACCAGTTGCCATATTCACCAGATCTACACTGCTTGACAAAATTAACAGAACAAACATTTTTCATGAATATTTTATTGTGAATAGTGTCATCAAAGACAAAATATTTAATTTAATGGGTATCCTGGCATGCAAATTCCAAGTATCCACAGGCACCTCCATAGCCAGGTGGGCAGGAGCAGCAGTGCGTAGCACATGCTTCTTGATTAGACCGGGGTTCGAGCCCATGACCATCAAATATGGAGGATGTGGAAAGGTCAGGGAATGATCACCGCATATCCCCGGAGCAATATGTCCTTAGTTGCTAATGCTCCTAAAAACCAAACAACAACAACAACAACAACCAAGTATCCACTAAAAATCGATCTCCCACCTCACAGCACATGCAAATTATTCATGCCTATAAAAACATGGGTTGCGACCACATGATTTCATTCCTGTTTTTGGCTTGCTTAGTGGGATAGACACATCTCCAGTATTTGGGAGGGCATGTCATCATTGTTTAGATGATTCTTTGAGTTGGTTGGCCGTCGGATGACTTGAAGCGGCACGTTGACTTAATGTGTCGTGGAGTGTCGTCTCAACAGAAGACAGGAATCATTACAAGAAGAACTTTATGGTCAGAAGACAGGAATCATTACAAGAAGAACTTTATGGTCAGAAGACAGGACTCATTACAAGAAGAACTTTATGGTCAGAAGACAGGAATCATTACAAGAAGAACTGGCCAAGTTGCCTGAAAGGCTACGTGAACCAGAACAGACCATCCTTTGGCTCTATCAGCAAGATAGAACCCTATGATGCCGCAGGTGAAAACATTTCCAACCAGACTGTGTTACGCTGGCTCGGTTCAAGCGAACTCTATGTAAGGAAGCCAGTGGTTTGTATCCCATTAACCCCTATTGTGGGAACTCATGATTGGTTTGTCCAAGCTATAGATATGGCAGTTGTGGAGGAGACAAGATCCTTATCTAGCTTAGTGTGAGTAATAGATGTTTTTTTCTGATTTGGTCTTGAGTTGATTGTAAGGACCAAACTTAGAATAAGGTTTGATTTGTTTGTGTTTATTGTTGTTTTGTTGGGCAGTATGTGAAACTTGATGATTTAAGGATACATACTGCATGTTTATGTTCTCTTTTAGATGTTTGTGTTGGTTAACCTACTTGGTAGGGTTAATGAAAATGTATCCTCTAAAATGGATGGAGTTTATATGCTAAAGCTCTCTTTCTACAAGGGCTAAATTAAATTAATCCCCAAAAGTGATTGTAGTTTTGATAACCAAATTTGGTATTTATTTATTGGTATAAATAGTGATTTGTCTATTCTTCTCTAGTTGAGAGAAATGTTAAATTGTTGGCTTTGTAAATAATGTATATATTAGTTTTACTTCTATTTGGCTATGTGACCTTACTGAACTCTGTAAGCTTTGTCCACTAGTTTCTTTTAATCTTTAATCTCTTGCTGACTTCCTCTTCTGGGGATGCCTATTTCTTTCATCTCCTTGTTTTCCTTTTCTTTCCCATCCATACCATTACCCCTACTTCTCACGCTATGTTCCTTCCTTTTCATTTTTCATTATTTATTGGGATAACAAGTTTTCTTGTTATCCTACTAAAAGTCTTTACCTGTTTGTGGTCCCTGGCACGCCTCCACGTGGCATGGGATGGGAGTCGGGGCAGCGGACCAGGTGTTCACTGCCCTCTGGCTGCGAAGTTGCCAGGCACCAGCACTCAACATTCAACATAACACACATAAACTTTACATACCAATGCTTATTCACACTTGCCTGCTTTGGCAAATTTGCTTATCAGACGCTACTGTGGTACATAGGGGAAACCCTGGAGACCGCCTCAATAAACAAGAATATCTTAAATCCCATTAACCCCAAACCACTGCAGAGCTTGTTGAAACTGGCACCATGAACATGTGGCTTGGAGCTCTGACAAATGGGGTACAGGTCTTTTCTCTGATGAGTCCCATTCAGATTCTAGATGTTATTTCATCAGGAGATACCATACTTCCAACATCAGAGAAAGGGAGACATATGGTGGAGGCATTGTTGTCATGTGGGGTGGAATAATGATCTGTGGCTGCACCTCTCTTCATGTTTTTGATAGGGGTACTGAGAACAGATCCTCAAACCCTGTGTGTAACTTTTAGGGGTGTAGTTGGCCCAGATTTTATTTTCATGAACAACAGTGCTACTGCACATATCTTGAAACTGAAGATATGCATTGACCTGTGGCCAGCATGAAACGTGTGGGATGCCCTTGTGTGTCGAATTGCATGCCAACGGCCAACTCCTCGGTCATGTATGTGCTGGTGGAAAAATTGGATTTGTTGCTGCAGAATCTTATACACACCCTTCTATCAAGCATGATTCACCACTGTTAGGCCTGTTTAGCCATTGGATGGGATCATACAGTACTCTGTCATGTGACCATATTTTCGCACATCTTGTGTCGACTTCTGTAATGTGACCTTTTTGGTAATTCTTATACAACCCCTATGTGTGCCATGGGGGTTGTTCAAACATCCCATGTAAAATGATCTCTGTGAAGCACTTCTTAGAAGATCTAATATCGTTAGGGTACCTGTATTATAAACTCACATATGATGGTATACTTTAGCATAGTATGTGAGTCTATCAAACTTTAGTAATGTTAATTGAAAGCATCATCTTACTCTGGAGTGATCTTCTTGGACTGGTGGCTACTAAATCTCATCAGGTCATATGGGGAGGACCTAACAGATGTTGATGAAATGTAATTAAGGTTTAATATCAGCACGGTTTTTTTTTTTTTTTTTTCATTAAAACCTTTTTTCAATCTGAGAGATGATATATTATTTACCTTTGTGCCTGTTGTTTGATATCAGAGAAGGAACTGTCTTACATGAACTGTTCGTCAACTTAAAAAGAAAAAAAGATAACAAGGAAGATATCAACAGATTATTTGTTTGTGTAATTTTGTAGTAATTATTATAATTGCTTTCTCTATTTTATCAAACAATTTTCTAGTTGCCTGTTGTTGCTGCCTAGCTGAAGCAATTCCACTGTCAAGTTGGAATTCAATACATAAATGCATAGGATCCTTCCATTTTCCCATCCTCTCTAACAGTAACAGAGGCTGGAACAATTGTTTCATAGTAGCTTACACATATAGCTTTAAGCTATTGCTTAACTTGTTGTATGAAATAGTTACTTATTAATATAGTCAAAATCATGCAAACAAATTGTTTGGTACAGAAAATTAGAGAAAAAATATATTTATTTAATTTGCAACTGTGCTGTGTCTTTAACTGAAGGAGAATATGTTGGTTCTCTCACAAACTTTGCTATATGCAATTGTAAGAAATAAATTTATAAACTGTAGCATATAATAAGATAGGTGCCTCCGTAGCCAGGTGGGAAGAAGCAGCAGTGCGTAGCACACGCTTCTTGATTAGACCGAGGTTCGAGTCCTTCACCACCAAATACGGAGGATGCGGAAAGGGCAGGGAATGACCACCGCATATAAGGCGGGGCAATATGGCCTTAGTTGTCTTAATGCTCCTAAAAACCAAATGACAAACAAACAAACGTAAAAAGATACTTAACTTGGAGAAACCTATAGTAAAGATCTCAGCTAAGTTGGTCAAAGTTAAATGGGATTGGCGCAGTAGGTTATGTTTGTTTTTTAATTTTCAGTGTTAGACCATACCACTTAGGCAACACTCAACGACGAAACTATACACTAGTGCAGGGGTGGCAAACCTTTTTAAGGGTGTGTGCCAAAACTGGCAAAAAATCTTTTAAAAAAATCTACCCTTGCGTGCATTTATTTAATTTGCAACTGCTCTATGTCTTTAACTGAAGGAGAATATATTGGTTCTCTCACAAACTTCACTATATGCAATTGTGAGAAAGAAATTTATAAACTATAGCACGTAATAAGATACTTAACTAGGAGAAACCATAGTAAAGATCTCAGCTAAGTTGGTCAAAGTTAAATGAGATTGGCTGAGTGGGTTATATTTGTTTTTTAATTTTCAGTGTTAGACCATGCCACTTTAGATGACACAAAATTACGAAACTATACACTAGTGCAGGGGTGGTGAACCGTTTTAAGAGTGCATGCCAAAGCTGGCGAAATCTTTTAAAAAACTACCCTCATGTGCCGCTCGGAATTTTGCAAAGTACGGTATCATTATTTAGTTAGTCGATCTCAGGCATAGATAGCAAGGTTCCCCCCCCCCCGCCCCCCAGAAACTGGAGTTTTTCATCCAGAAAAACAGACAAATCGGCCATAGAACATGTGCAATCATAAGACATACAGCACAGAATATGAATATAAATATTTGGGTAGCCTAATATAATAGTATCGTTATTTTTCTCATACACATTTTACTTGACAAAAGCTTAACAAAAAAAAAAAAGAATGAAATAAAAGACATTATTTCAAAGATGCTTTAATAGAGGTATTAAAATAAAATCCTTCATAACAAAAATGTAACTTTTAGCTTACAGAACAAATTTAATATAAAATGAGAAACCTTTCTTATATTATAAATATAAAACATCAGTGAGACTTCTGTTGCTACGCCATTGATGACTGATACTTTATATCAGCTTATACTTTGTAACCTTTAGAGCTATGCATGCAGCACTAGTTTCGTCTGTGAGACTTTTCCTATGACTACACTTAACAAAGTTCATCACTGAGAACGACTCATAAAAATATGTTAATGAGAAAATTGTTAGTAACGCTGTTGCCAGATTTTTTAAATGGACAAAAGTTTCAGAAATGGAATTTCAGACTTTTAACACAGAAGCCCTCGATTTAACGGACTTTGGATTTAACTGACAAAAAATTTCTGTCCTAAAGAAAAAATAAAGAACCTGTTTATATCTGATAGCGCTGCTTATCAGACAGTACATCTGTCTGATGTGCGACACTATCAGAAAGATGTGCTAAAAATTCCTTCTAATGAAATAAAGGTTATTTTTTTCTGCTAGGTAATGCACCTGCTCACCCTAATGCTGAGAGGTTAGTTAACAGGGATGGGAGAATTTAATGTGTTTTTCTGCCTCCTAAGACTACTTCACTGATACAGCCGATGGATCAGGAAGAAACAGAAGATGCAAAAGAAGGTACAAGAGGCACTAGGACACTGCAAAATTTACATGCATACAATATCAGATCTTCTGTCTTCAACTTAACAGCTGTGTGGAAAGAAATGCAGATTACTACCTTGGCGAGTGCTTGGAAGAAGTTGTTGTACGACGTAGAACCTGAAATGGACTTTGAGGGAGTTGAGGCGTCTAATTTTCGGGACACTCTTCTGAGGGCTGACAACAAAAATGCAACTGAGAATGATGTGAAACAGTGGCTTGAAAATGACGAAGGTGATCCGGGCTACCAGCTTTTTTCTGAGGGAGAGACTGCGGAAAATGTTCTTCATGGAGAACAAGAGGACGATGACGATGACAAAGAATCAGTTGAACCTCATCCTAAATTGTCATTATAAGACAACATATGGATGACACATACATTATATTGAATCATCATCAGACCCTGATGTGCTTCCTTATTATGAACATTTTAGAGAATTTCGATCTACAGTAATAAGGAAGCAGCACCAAGGTGTAAGGAAACTGAAGCTTGATGATTTCTTCAAGACCACTTCATCAATTGGACCTGTTTCACCAGAACCCTCTACCAGCAAGGAATTAACACCTCTCCCTCCATATGACAGTTGTTTCTGACTCTGAAAATTGTGATTCTTTCAATTAAGTTAATATTAATACTGAATATTATATATCTTTTTAAATGATTTTTTGTATGTTTTTTATTCAATGAAGTTTAAGAATTTTTTAAAGTATTTTTTCCTACTCTAAAATGGATTTAAATAAAAAAAAAACTAATGTTCATATTGAAAACAACTTTGTGTGAGATTTAAGAAAAAAAAAGTGACGGAAACACTTCATTAGTTACATTGTATAGTTTTTGACGTGTTTAATTAAAATAAAGTTTGATTCCTGTTGTAAATTTATTTTTATATTTTTAACAAATGTTTTAATGGTGTGTATAAATTACTCAATGTACATTATAATGATATTTTATTCAAACTTATACATTATAATAACATTTTAATACATCCTGCACATTGTAAGTTTATTATTAATATATGTTTTAAAATACATTCAATTTAACGGATTTTCGGCAATAACGTACACCCCCTTCCCCTAATTAGTCCATTAAATCGAAGGCCTACTGTATCTCATTTTCTGCAGTTTTCTTTGCCAATCTAATCACTAATCATTCATTCCCTTTCAATATTTCCTAAATCAGCTCTGAGGTCGATAAATTTTCACCTCCAAATTGAGCTGCTCTGAAAATTAATCAATCACATCTCAAAATCATCCAGGTTGATCTACTGAAACGTTTTCAGGTTCAGTTCGACTAGTTTTATACTGTCTGTAAACTTAATGAATTTTTCAGTTTCTTCCAATTCTGTGAACTTGACAAACCTTGGAAAAACTGTCCAGTAGTTGACTCAATGACGTTTAGACATAGCATTTGAAGGCTATGACAGTCAGTTTTCTCATCATTTTCAAGATCACAAATGTATCTTTTTAGGTTTGGGAAATATTTAAAATTTCCGCTGTCCACTTTGCATTTAAAAATGCCCAGCTTAATTTCAAGTGCCTTTATGTTATTTAACATAACATCGAGGGTCTTACCAGAGCCCTCTAATTATATGTTCAAATCATTTAAATGTGAGCTGAAATCTGTAAAGAACATCAGTTTACAAATCTGAACAAGGTCAAACTATACAAGAAAATTTTTCATCTGTCAAAATCAGATTGATTCGTCCAGACATTCATTTGATTAAGAACCGATGCTTGACTCAGCCAATGAACATTGTTGTATATAAGTAGTTAGTCCTTTATACACCAAATGCACCTCATTCAATAAATTCTGAATTTGTTTTTTCCCCCAAAGAATCCATTACAGTTTTCATCACATCTTCATGTTCGTTTAGATCAGCTTTTGCACACAAAGCCTTCTTGTGTTTGATGCAGTGAAAGCCTACCAGTGTATAGCCATCATGTTTTGCAAATAGATGTATAGAACCTGCTTCTCTGCCAATCGTAGTGGATGCACCATTGGTTGTGATGGAAACTACTTTTGAAACCTCAAGATGTTGCTTTAGGATGTTCTGAATTCCGCGTGCCAAAAAAAATTGTATGCATGCCCCTTTGGGCACTTGTGCCATAGGTTTGCCACCCCTGCACTAATGAGTCTAACTCTGGTAATAGGCTTGTTTGTTTGTTTGTTATTTGGAGCATTAGCAACTAAGGCCATATTGCTTCGGGGATATGCGGTGGTCATTTCCTGACCTTTCCGCATCCTCCGTATTTGGTGGGCACGGGCTTGAAACCCGGTCTAATCAAGAAGTGTATGCTATGCACTGCTGCTGCTCCTGCCCACCTGGCTACGGAGGCACCTCCGGTAATAGGCAAGATTGTGGAAGAGTCTGTGATTAAGGACATCATTCCGGACCACCTTGATAAGAATGTATTATCCTAAAGTGATCTCAGTATGGGTTTGTCCTGCCTCATCATAGTGGTTAACTGCTATGACTTTGAGCCCGTGACTACCAAATATGGAAGATGCAGAAAGGTCAGGGAATGACCACTGCATATCCCCAGAGCAATATGGCCGTAGTTGCTAATGCTCCTAAAAACCAAACAACAACTACTATGATTAAGTCATAACAACAACAACTACTATGATTAAGTCATAACAACAACAACAACTACTATGATTAAGTCATAAAAACAAAAAAAAAAAACAAAATAAACAGTGGGATGCATACAGGGTGTCTGGGCTAGAGGTATCCAAAAATAAAGGCTTATAATGCGAGAACCACTCTTTATATTTTCTCAAACAAAAGCACAGTCAATAGAAAATCTCTCCAAGATTTGTGTTGTCATATTTTTCCACATTTGGGGTACGAAGAATCTTCACCAAGTGATTGAAAATGAAAGGGACACACCAAAAGTCGATGTCTGGTTAGGAGTGCACAAAAATGGTGTCATCAGTCCATTTTTTTTTTTTCCCCTCCCCATAAATACGACTATGGAAAAAAAAAAAAAAAAAAAAAAGTACGGGGCTTTATTAAACACTGTGTGTATCAGAGAAAATTCTGGTTTGGACAATTTAAAACAGCATATTGTTAAGCAGTTGCTCTAATAACACCTCAGATGCTGGAAAGCACTTGGCAAAAGCTCGAGTATCATTTTGACATGTGTCAAGCTACAAAAGGTGCCCACATTGAACTTTACTAGCCTTCATAAAAACTTGGTGAGTTACTCAGTATAATAACAAAAAAATTATTTTAATACACCTTACAGATGCTGAGATGTGTGTGAGATTGACATTATATACATAGATTGGAGTAAAGCTTTTTATGAAATCCTATAAGGTAAGAGGAAGCTGCTAAGATTTGAATGTTGGTTCATGATATGAAATTCATAAGGTGAATTTCATGAATTGTGTTTATGGAATTCACACCAGGCTATGTTCCTGCAGTATGATTTGGACAAGCTACAGATATGACTGGAAAAATCACAGCTAGTGTTTAATGCTGCTAAATGTGAGGTCTTGAATGTAAAGAGAACAAAAACTATGAAGTTTTCCAAGCAGTTTACACTGCATGCAACTGTATGTAAACTGCAAACTAGCCAAGAAGGCAAAGAAGGGGTGAAAGTAAGATTTGAAAGTTGGTTCATGATATGAAATTCATAAGGTGAATTTCATGAATTGTGTTTATGGAATTCACACCAGGCTATGTTCCTGCAATATGATTTGGACAAGCTACAGATATGACTAGAAAAATCACAGCTAGTGTTTAATGCTGCTAAATGTGAGGTCTTGAATGTAAAGAGAACAAAAACTGTGAAGTTTTCCAAGCAGTTTACACTGTATGCAACTGTATGTAAACTGCAAACTAGCCAAGAAGGCAAAGAAGGGGTGCATTGTGTTTTATTCTTTGTAAGTAGGGAAAAGGATGTCACGATTCCTCGCCGTAAGTTAATGATGAGATTATTATTGAAATGTAGTTGGGTCTGCAGATTGCACCTAAAGCAAAAACAGTACTTCTAGTGAGGATATAAACAAGACATTATTGAGAATACTAACTGAAGTTATTGTAAATAGTGGTTTAGAAAGTAAAATGCAAAGCTTGGCAACTAGACACCCTGTTGTGTTGGGGATGTGAAGGGTTGACTGAGGTATGTAAGCTACTGAAGGGGATGAAAGCCTAGGAAGAATGGATGCAAACATAAAATCTTAGAGAGTAACATAAAAGGGGATTTCATCACAGAGTTTGATTTTTGTTAGTGTGTTATAGATTACACTGGTCGGCATCAATTTTCCCCCTGAAATGACTTTGACAGGCTCTCTCATAGGAAGTACCTTCAAAAACTCAGATATATATGCTTAAAAAGTTCTCATCACCTTCAGTTTTAAAATATCATAGGTTAATGACTGAAAACCAAGACGTAGTTGGTTTAATAATCTGTTGTATCTATTTTATCTTTTTTTTTTTTTTCTAGAACATACAGATTTCTAGATCATTTGGGAGCTTTCACAACATTCGAGAATGTTCTGGAATGGTCTAGATCAAGGGGTCCCAACTTGTGTTATGCAGTACCCTAGGGTTCTGTTGATAACATTTGGGATCTCACAATAAAATTAGTTTTTGAGCTCTAATTAATAGTTTAAAATATGTATGGAGAGGGGACCTGCGCACAGACTCTGCACGGCTCACATTTGTAGCAAATAAAATCTGGTTAATCTAATGGTGGATGAATGAATGGAATACTATGCTTGCATTCGATTCTCCCACCACTAGTCAAGTCATATCCCCTGATGAAATCATCTGAAGTGAGGTGGGGCACAGTGATACAGCGTATGAGTGGGCGTATCAGTCATAGATCAGTAGTGTTTTGCACTGAAATTATTTTGTTCATGTATTGTGTACTTTTCATATAAAAATAAAGTGGAAATTGTATTAATTTATAATATTATGATTGTGAATACCCCAAATTAAAATATCATGGATCGTTGTTTGAGAGAAGGAGTTTTAAAAAAAAGTGTAGCAAGCAGTTCACATGTTTCTAGTGACAAGGAGACTGGTAAAGTGGATACTGATGAAAATACAGATCATGGCACTAGCATTACTTGGTAGCAGATGAACGGAGGAAAAGGGAAGTGTTGTTTGTCAATACTAAAAAAAACATCGCTGTCATAAAAAATGTAAATATGACTTGAGGTATTTATTACTTGGATTCACAACCACAGGAAATCCCGAGGTCCCTGATGCATTATGTATATTATGCATTAAGATCTTATCAAATAGTTTGTTAGCACCAGCTAAATTGCACAGACATTTTGAAATGAACCATTCAGAATATAAAAATAAAGATGTCAAATTTTTTGAAAGAAAACTTGAGTCTCTTGACTAAACTATAAACAGTTTATGTCGAAAATGTTGTCGGATAATAAAAGGGCAACAATGGCTTCCTACAAAGTAGTTCAAACAATTTCTGAAACTCTCATAAAACCATGCATCAAAGATGTTGTTCTGTCTCAAATAATACAGTTTCACACAGAATTCATGATATAGCTGAGGATATCGAGAAGGAACTTATATTAAGACTTCAATCATATGATGAATACTCTTTATACTCTTTACAGTTAGATGAGACAACGGACATTGCAAACCTATAAATTTTATTAGTTTTCATTCGTTATTACTACAATAATTATATTGAAGAAGATATATTACTCTGTAAAAATTTACAAACCAATACAACAGGAGAAATTATATTTAAATGTATCAACAATTTTATGAAGACTCATAGAATAAGTTGGGAGAAATGTGTTGATGTATGTAGCGATGGTGCGAAGTCAATGATAGGGCCTGTGAAAGGGACAGTAACATGAATTAAAAATGTTGCTAAAACGTGTACGAGTAGTCACTGTATTCTTCATAGACATGCACTGATTACTCAAAATATCCCTTCATCTTTAAAGGGTATTTTAGATGAAGCAGTGAAAATTATTAACTTTGTGAAAACATGACCATTAAAAAAAAAAACAAGATTATTCCAAATTATATGTGAAGATATGGGCAGCCATATCTTCACATATAATTATTCCAAATTATATGTGAAGATATGGGCAGCCAGCATACATCTTTGCTGGTACATACTGAAATTAAATGGCAGAGTTCTTGTCTGATTATTTGAAGTATGAGAAGAGCTTGCCATATTTTTACACAATGACAAATTTCTATTAGCAGATCGCTTTAGAAACGTTTCGTGGTTGAGGATATATTCACAAAATTGAATGATGTTTCTCTCCCTTCAAGGAAAAAAAGGAAATATTTTCAAAACAAAAGATGAATTACGATCATTATTATGAAAGTTACAATACTGGACCATGGCTGTTGAAAAAAAATATTTTGGATCCATTTCCAACTTTAAATGACTTTTTTCAGGAATCAAACTGTAAAATTTACAAGGAAATTCAAAAAGAAATTATTTCTCTTCTAAAATCAATAACTGGCATTAAATGAATACTTTCCTCTACTAAAAGATGACAATAACTATTAAGTTTTCAATCCTTTCAATATTAAAGAAAAACCAGAGGAACTATCTACTTCAGAATATGAAATTCTCATCAACCTGACATCAAACATCCAAATGAAAGTTAAATTTAATGAAGTTTCATTAAATGAGTTTTGGTGTGACTTAAAAGAAGAATATCCAAATTTATTCAAAAAGGCAATTCGTTGTTTCTTGCCATTTAGTACCACATATTTGTGTGAAAGCGGATTTTCGCTCTACACTGCGACAAAAACAAAACACAGAATTAAGTTGGATGCCACTCCTGATATTAGAATTCAGCTGTTTACAATTAAACCAAATTTTGAAAGAAAACAAGGCATTTAATCCTTCACATTAATTACCAGTTTGAATTAATATTTGCTTTTCCGTTGGGTGCCTCTGTAGCCAGGTGGGAAGAAGCAGCAGTGCATAGCACACGCTTCTTGAATAGAGCGGGGTTCGAGCCCGTCACCACCAAATACGGAGGATGTGGAAAAGGTCAGGGAATGATCACCGCATATTCTCGGAGCAATATTGCCTTAGTTGCTAATGCTCCTAAAAACCAAAACAACAACAACAGCTTTTCCATTGTTAATCTGTTTTCTTTTGTATTTTCAATAAATTATTTTTGATTTTTTGATTTGTTGTTTTATTTATAATCAGTAAAAATTGTCAGGGTTCCAAAATTTTTTATCAAGGTGAAAAGGGTTCTGCGATTAAAATAAGTTGGGAACCGCTGGTCTAGATTGTTACATGTTACATGTGAAAGAAAGGTCGGGGTGTTTTTGGAAGGCTCTGGGACTTTTGGCGAAGTTCTCTAGAAACACTGTGAGAATGCTAGAACCTTCTCTACTGGTATATACACGAGTGGGTTCCGCACCAAGCAAGCATTCCGTATTTCAAAAAGTTTATATGTTTCAGAGAGAGAGAGAGAGAGAGAGAGAGTGGTGAACAGGTGTTTTAGTGAATTTGTTTTGTAAACAAGTGTTGTGTGCATAAGTGTAAATCATGAACTGTATTTAGAAACTGTAACTTTAAAAAAAAAAAAAGTATCTAGAAACAAAAATCTATAATTTCTTAATTGTGTTCTTATGTGTGTGCACCTCAACCATACATGAATTATGTTGAGTTCTTGTCGAAATAAGCCTGATAGCTTTTGCTACATTTCCGTGGAAGTGGTACTAAAATTGTAGTGGAAGCCACTGTCACAACTTGTAAGAAAAGCCCATGAAATCTATTTTGGATGTAAAGTTGGAGTACTGTACTTTTTTGTACTTCACGTTCAAGGACATTAACAGGCTTTCTTAGAGGTAATTATAAATCAATGCCTTTTGCTGTTGTGTTGATATGGCAGGAACCTCGAGACCACATAAAGAATTTTTACTTTTGCATGACCAATATTTCCAGTTTTTCTGGGAAATCCAAGCATAGAGTAGAGTACCCAACCTGCCTTCTGCTCTAAGGCCAGTTTGTCATGATGATACAATACCAGTGCCAAAGCCACTAGAAACTTATGGACTTGACTCTGATTCAGGATCGGAAAAGAAGCCTCCAGAAGATGCAGAACCCAGAATGAGTACAGATCCAGATTTTACAACTTGTGATACTTCAAAGCCACATCTAATCAATCAGGCAGAGATTTGGAACTCTCCAAAACAAAGACTAAATTACTAGTATCACAGCTTCAGCAGTGGAATCTTCTTTAAAAGGGTGTCATGGTGTCTTTTTATAGGAAGAGGCAGTTTAACATAATGACCTATTACTCTATGGATGGTACTTTGGTTTATTGTAACAATGTCCAGGAATTAATGAAAGAGTTATATCTTGAGCATGTCCCTGAGCAGTGGAGGTTTTTCATTGATTCATCCAAGGCCAGTGTGAAAGCAGTTTTACTCCATAATGGAAAAAAAGTATTTATCTATACCATTGGCCCATTCAGTTCACATGAGGGAAATGTATGAGAACCTACAGGTTCTTTTGCAAAAATATTCTATAAAGAATACAAATGGAATATCTCTGCCTACCTAAAAGTGGTAGTTTTGTTGACTGGGTTGCAAGGTGGGTACTCTAAATACTACTGCTTTTTATGCAAGTGGGACAGCCAAGAAACACTGAAACACAGCCAAGAAAGGATTGCCACTACAGGTTAAAAAAAGTGGCCAGACTATTCAGAAACTACACTAGGCCAGAAGAATGTAGCACATCCTCCTATAGTGGATAAGTCAAAAATCTATTTACTTCCATTGCATATCAAGCTAGGTTTGATAAAAAATATTTGTGAAAGTGATGGACAAAAAAAAGAGAAGGATTTTCCTGTTTGAGGTTGGTTGGTTTTTTTTGGTTTGGTTTTTTTTTTTTTTTAGGAGCATTAGCAACTAAGGCCATATTGCTCCGGGATATGCGGGGGTCATTCCCAGACCTTTTTCCGCATCCTCCGTATTTGGTGGTGACGGGCTCGAACCCCGGTTTAATCAAGAAGCGTGTGCTACGCACTGCTGCTCCTTCCCACCTGGCTACGGAGGCGCCTCCTGTTTGAGGCAAAAGCTTCCTTGAATCAGTGCAGCCAAGATATAAAAGGGAATTTTTGTGTGGTTTTCAAATCAAACTACTGTTCCAAAATGAGGAATTTACTAAAAATTTAAATAGTACAGAAATAAGAGCCTGGAAGGCATTTAAAAATGTCTGCTGGAACTTTTTTAGGCAATGAAAAATTACAAAATTGTGGATGAGCTAATTTTAGTGTATAGGGATTTGGATACAACATGTCGTTAAAGCTTCATTTCCATTTAGACTTTTTCCTGAAAACTTGACAGCGGTCTCCAATGAACACAGTGAAAGGTTTCACGAAGATATTTCTCAAATGGAAAAATAATACCAGGGAAAATGGAGTTTAAATATATTGGCAGTCTCCTGTTGGAATCTTATATATGGGAGACACCAGTGGATGATTATAAAAGGCAAAAAACGATAGATAAAATAACTGTTTTGTTATCAGATAAACATTTTTATAAATAGGATAAGGTTAATAGACCCATTGATCAATATTTAGTACTGTATCTTTATTGCTACCTAAGAAAAAGATGGTTACAGAGAACTGAATGTTGCAACCGACCCATCATGTCATGCAGGCCAGGGGTTAACACTGCAAAGACACAAAGTGAAAATAAACTAGAAAAAAAAACTCAGTTCCACTGGTGTCATTGTATGGAAAGCACTTTCTTTCTATATCTTTTATCACATGGGAATTTCTGAAGATCAGCCTCAAGTTTGTAGATCTGGGAGAGATCTAAAAAGGGAGGAAATGATCTGTCATGAAAAGTCTCTAATTCCTGGCGGCCAGTCTAGGAGTAGTCCGCAAGGCAGAGATAGGGATTCTCCAACAGCACGTATCCTATATGGATGGCTCTGAGATAAGATCCACAACCATTTTCACCTTGATGACAAACCCCCTGTAATCAATAAGCTCAGAGAGATGGGAATTTCTCATTGCATTTGCTAATGCTGTTGTTCTAGCTTGTGGCGAGAGATTTCATTTCAAACTGGCCCATTTCAGTAGTCAATATTCAGATACAATAAGAGCCTTTTTAGTCATTTGGCTGGCTGAAGCCCAGACTTCCGATGCATACAGTAATGGTGGGTTGATAATTGTTCTGATGTATTTCCTAATGATTTCGGGATCTTTAATGTACAATGGATTTTGTTTTGTTGTGCAACAAAGACTCGAGGCCCAGGAGGCAATTTCATCTAGCTTTCATTTAGGGTCGAAAATTACACCTAAGTCAGAATGTGAAGTAACAACTGGGATTTGGGTGTTACCAAAGATGGGAGCAATCACAGAAGGATTGGTCTTCAGAGTGAACATCATCATTTTGGTCTTCCCAGAGTTGATTGTCAGGCCATAGTGCTGTAGAAAGGATGCAGTTTTCAAAGGAGTATTATTGTGATTAGTGGTCATGATGAGGTTGGGACTTGGCCCGATTGGGGTAAGAATCTTAAGTCATTGGCGTAGGAGATGATTTGTTGGTTATTTTGCATCAGTGGAGCAATAATTCTGTGAACAACAATCTTGAGAGGATAACCCCCCCCCCCAGTGGGATTCCACTGGTAACAGCCCTCCAATAGCACCTTCCTCGAGTGTCAAGTTGCAACAACCTCTTGCTAAGGAGAGCAGATAGAAAACACAGCTTGTCTCCCTTGATGTGATAGTAAGACTGCAAAAGCCACAAAAGAGAAGGGACATTCACAGCATCAAGCGCTGCCTCCGTATCTAAGTAAGTTATGGCGAGTTTGTGATTGCTCTCGAACACTGCAAGTATTTGCATTTGTGGTTGCGACGAGGTTTGTAGTCGTCGATCGCTAAGAGAGAGAGAGAGTGTAGTGAATCTGAGGAAGCTTGTCTGCAAGTATTTGTTTTGTGAGGACTAGTAGCAGCATTTTTTCCAATAACTTCAGAAGTTTCGAGACTTTAGGGATTGGGCGGTAATGCTTCATTAGCGATGGGTTATGTATCTTTGGTGTAGGCCTGACACTATAGCTGTTCCACTCAATTGAAAAGGAACAGGTCTTCAGGATGTCATTGTAAATAGACAGTATCAGTTGAATAATAAAAGGGCTCAGGCCTTAATGATGAATTAGGGAACATTATTGGCACCTGTAACAGCAGGGTGAGCCTATGAATTGATGGCTTTTATAAGTTGAGGTGAAGTGAAATTATAACTGGGAAAGCCATCCAGAGAACACGTGATGTGGCACGTCAAATTTTGGGGGCAGCACAGTTGACGGTTGAAATCTTGTAATGTGGTCCATCCAATGGTGAGGATCAACAAGGATTTGATTGCTAAGGCACCGATGACAATAAGGAACTTTTCCCATATGAAGCTGAGCATTGAAGAACTTAGCAATCGCTGATGATTTTTGTCTGTTGAAATGGGCCCTTGCTTTTGAATATGAAATTCGATCACCAGCATCATTTGTCTCCTTCCAAATTCTGTGCAGTTGTTGCTTCACTCAAAAGCTGCATTGTGGTCCTTGTTGCACCACACTTTCAAGTGGAGGGGTGATTTTAACCTTCTTGGATGCAGAAAAGTTTGCAACAGTATTAATCCAGTTTATAAGCCTGGTCCGTGCTTGTTAACAGGAGAGACTGCTTCTACAGGGATGGGATACACATAAATAGAAAGGGTGCAAGAATATTTGCTGATGCTATCGAGGCAGTGGTAGATGGGTCAAAAAACTGCTACCTTCGGGGGAGATATATGGACTATTACATTAAATGTAGCCACTGGCAGAGGTGAAAGTGATTCTTGCCCTGCTTCCATTGGAATGAGCAGCAGCCTGGAAAACAAGTGCGAGGGATTTCAGAAACTGCTGGGAGTCATTTCGTAAAAAGTAACTATATGGGCTGTGTTAGGATAGCCAAGAATAAGAACAAGTGCATGTATACTTGCGCTTGCACCAATGCTAGGAGTTTAGTAAATAAATTTGATGAAAATGAGGTGCTGGTGAAGACATCAAAGGCAGATGTTGGGATATCAGAGACGGGGTGTCACACAGAGATAAGGAATGCAGAATTGGAATTTGGAGGAGTACAATGTGTATAGAAAGAATAGATGAGCTGGAAGGGGAGGAGGGATTATGCTATTAGTTAAGAAACACAAAATCTAAGGAAGTGCAGCTAGTTAACATGAGGACAGTGCAGTGTTGATTCAGTTTGGTGTGACATACGCACTGGGAAAGCAAAATTGAGAGTTGGAGTATGCTGTAGGCCTAATGACTCTGATGAGTATAATTAACCCCAGGGGCTCACATCTGGTGAGTATGGGCTTAGCACACACAGGGTCCTGAGCTGGATATCATCATTCTTCTCTTTCTTAGTAATTCCCTCCTAGTTTCTACAAGGCGACTCCGTAGCCAGGTGGGAAGGAGCAGCAGTGCGTAGCACACGCTTCTTGATTAGACCGGGGTTCGAGTCCGTCACCACGAAATACGGAGGATGCAGAAAGGTCAGGGAATGACCACCGCATATCCCGGAGCAATATGGCCTTTTATTTGCTAATGCTCCCAAAAACCAAATAACAAACATACAAACCTACTGCGCCTCCGTAGCCAGGTGGGAAGGAGCAGCAGTGCGTAGCACACGCTTCTTGATTAGACCGGGGTTCGAGCCCGTCACCACCAAATACTGAGTATGCGGAAAGGTCAAGGAATGACCACCGCACCGGAGCAATATGGCCTTAGTTGCTAATGCTCCTAAAAACCAAATAATAACAACAACAACAACAAACGTACTTTCTACTTCTGACTCTCTCTCTCTCTCTCTCTCTTCTTTCTCTAAGGGTAATTCAAAAATTTTTTTTTTTTTTTTTTTTTTTTTTGATTTTGGCTGGTGCAGCATAAGCCTCAGGCTTCCTTGCACCATACAGCTAATAATAATAATAATAATAATAATAATGAACAACTGTACAGAGAAATAACGTGGACCAGTAAATCAGATTCTTATAATGGAGGATTGTAATTTCTCAGATATTAACTGAAATTTGTGGGTTGGTCACTCACGCACTAGCAAGACTTTTGTGGATATGTATTGGAGGATTTTTTTTGACGGCAGCATGTTTGGGAGCAACCAGATGGAATAATGCTCTTCATCTGATTATCAGTAGTGATTCTTCATGCATTAAGAATCTGCAGATAAAGGAACCAGTAGGTGGCGGTGATCACACTTTGCTGATGTGGGATTTACTCGAAGGGGTAACTACCATCGGAGGTGAAGGGTGTGGTTTTTGTTTTTGTAGAGGTGACGATGGTGGTCTGAAACAGTTTTTAAATTCTATACGGTGGGACCAACTGATGATGTTACCAACAGAAAATTCTAAATAGGAAGCATTCAAAGAATTAATCTTGGAAGCTACTAGGCTTTTTATAGCAACTAAGAAATATTGTTCAAGGTTTAGGCCTAAATGGATTTCAGATGAACTAATGAGACATGTGGCAGAGAAGAAAAATGCCTGGGATACATATAATTAACAGGTGACAAAGAAGCCTATGGTAGATATAAGCTGGTCTGTAAGAAAATCACAAAGGAGATTAGGCAGGCAAAAGCAGATTATGAGAAATCTTTGGCAAAGATGCAAAGAAAAACTGTAAAGAATTCTTTATTTATGTAAACTCTAGAAATAAGGGGATGAATCAGATTAGTCCACTTGATATCGATGGTTCAAACGTTGATGATTCTGCTCAGGTAGCTAACAAACTGAATGAGTATTTTGCATCAACATTGACACATGAGGAATTATTCAGAGACTGGAATGCCAGAGGTGTATCAAACGCTGGCATTGAACAGAATGATGTTGTAATAATCATGCTTTTTTTTGGGATGCTATGCAACAGTACACGTCCCGGCACCTGCAGTGGCGGACTGGGTCTAAAAATATTGGTTGCCAGGAGACAAAGGGGGCCCACCCTTTAATAAAAATGATTTTATTAAAAATTTTTTATTAAAATAGTAATATAATGTAAATTTTAGTTGCATACAGTAATAATATTGGAACTTATATTGTATTTTCAAGCTACTTTATTGTACAGTGGTGCCTCACAATTCGACTATAATCTGCCGCCGATTTAGAGTCGAATTGCGAATTTGTCGAATTGCGGGTCAATATTTTCCATATAAGTTTATGGAAAAATTGATTAATTCGTTGTCGGAGAGAAATACACAGTATTATTGACTTTACTATATTCTACCATATAACAAATGAAATTACAAAATACATAATGAGTACATACATTTCATTGAGCCTTAGATGTTGGAAGGATGTTTTATTTATCTTGTTCTACCCTTTCTCTTCTCCTCTTGGCTTGAATGGGGATGAAGAATTGATCAAGGGTGGACTCTCTCTCTTTTTCAAGATAGCCTTGAAGTGATGCATAGTAGTGTTGTTAAACACTACTATGCATCACTTAGGTGCCATTTTAAACAAGCAGACTGCACCTTCTCCTAATGGAATAAAATTTCTTTAATGGCAGCTGTTGGCATTGGTCCTTTTTCCCTGTCTTCTTCTTCTTCTTCTTCAAGTGGAATTTCCTTTTCTCTCTCTTTTCCTTCCTGATTGTTTTGAGTTCTTCCACGGTTGGTTCGTCATCGTGATCCTCCACAAGCTCTTCCACATCAGACTCATCAACTTGTCCTATGTCGAGGTTCTCCGCCGTCGAAATGATTTCTTGCATGGCTGCAGTTGCTTCTGATTCTTCAGTGGCTTGAACTGCATTGTTGTCATCCCGAAAAAAGGAAGGAACGAGTTTCTTCCATGATGCACGAAGGGTCCTCTGTGTCACTCCCTTCCAGGCAGTTTTAATAAAGGAAATGGTGTGAAGAATATTGAACTCAGTCTTCCAGAACTCCTTCAGTGTCTTATCAGAAGAATGAGTCACGTCAAAAAGCTGTGAAAACAAAGCCTTGGTGTAAAGTTTTTTTAAAACAGGCAATTACTTCTTGATCCATGGGTTGGATCAGTGAATTTCAAGAATGTTTGCCAAGTCTTGGGGGTGGGCACTAGTATTGTCAAGAATCAGAAGTGCTTTCAAAGGTAAATTGTTGTCAATGAGGAATTTTTTTTACGCTCGGGGCAAACTCCTCAAAAATTCAATCTTTGAAGACTTTCTGGTCTGCCCAGGCTTTTGCATTGGATCTCCACATCACTGGCAGTTTGGACTTGATGATTTTCTTCCCAAAGCAGCGAGGATTTTTAGAGTAGTAAACGAGAAGTGACTTTACTTTAAAGTCTCCGCTTGCATTTGCTGCCAATAACAAGGTAAGCCTATCATAGGCTTATGTCCTGGAAGCGTCACTTCTTCTTGCGTGATGTATGTTCGATTTGGTAAGTGCTTCCAAAATAACCTAGTTTCATCCCCATTAAAAATTTGCTGTGGCAAGTAGCCTTCCTTCATGATTAATCTTCAAATTTTTTCACAAACTCTTCTGCAGCCTTTTTATCTGCACTAGCTGCTTCCGCATGTCTGAGAACACTATGGATACCTGTTCTACCTTTGAATCTGTGAAACCACTCACCACTTGCCTTGAATTCATCAGTTTAATCTGAGATACGTCCTGGAATTTTCTTCTGAAATTCTTCAAAAATTAACCTAGCCTTCTCACAGATCATTGCCTGAGTTACTGGATCTCCTTTCATGTGTCTTTCTCTAATCCAGGTAAGAAGCAGCTTTTCCATTTCTTCATTGATTAAAGATCTGTTTCTGTCAGAAATTTTCATTGCTCCAGCGAACACCCTAGTACCTATAATCTTGTGTCTTTGTTGCCAAAAAGTTGCCAAGATTGACCTAGGGACGCGATACTCTTGAGCTACATCTCTAATTGTTCTACCTTTCTGCACTTTTTCTATAATTTCTTTCTTCTTTTCTATGCTCAACCAAGTGTGTTTCTTTCCTGAATTATTCCACTGTTCACTTCTCTTTGGATCCATTATCAAATTTTACTCAAAAAATAAATAACTGCCAAAGCACAAAATTTTTTACTTTATGAGAAATGCAGAATTATAAATTAGCACAAACAACTAGAGCAAATGTGAACTCAGATTACGATTATTAATGAGATCATGTTGTCTCATAACAGGAAGAACTGACGGCATACCTGTAGCTATCTTTGAGGACGGCTAACGTAGCTGAACGATTGAGGGATCTATTCCCGCTTTATCTATCATTGGTTAAATGTTACTCTCGCTCTTTAATACCATTGGTTAAAATGTATGAAGCAGCCGTCACTATTTAGTGCTATTTAGTAATGTTAAACGCAGTTACATAGTCCAGCAAAGAATTCTATCGTGTAATATCATGTAGCATTTTTGCTAGCCCTCGAAATCCGACTGTCGAATTGCGGTACGTCGAATTGCGAGGCACCACCTGTATTTTCAAAGTCATTAACATTTTTAACATATTGTCTAATGTTATTGCAAGGGGGCCCACTTGCCATTGGGCAAGCTGACACCTTGATCAGTATGCCACCAGGCACCTGTATTAACAGTGATGTGTGACATTTGGATGCAGTACACTTTGAAATTTGTAATGTTTCGGAAAATTTTGTTTAACATTTTTACCAACTATTCAAATAAGCTTAAAGTTGAAAAAGGCTGTTTAAGCATGGATAATGCATCTCCATCATTTCTACTACCTTGGTAGTATGCATGCATAATTGTTTTATATCTAATATTGTGAATACCTTCATACTGAGTCACCTTGGTATTTCACTACTTTGAATAAGTAAGGCTTCTCGGTTAGAGAAGATTACTGTTATTTATTCTCAGATGGGCACCACCACCACCACCACCCAGACAGCATAGTTTTGAAGCTAGTTGGCTTCATCATTGGTGCGTGGGCAGATACCCTGTTTCAATAGTGGCAACCCAGTTATGAAGTATATCTCCACTATATGAGAGATGCTTGATGGTGTGCATGGTTTAATCTTAATTATATTTCTTGACAAAATGTAAAAGAGTATGAAAATGGCTGTTTAAGCATGGGTAATGAATCTTAATCATTTCTACTACCTAGGTAGTTTGCATGCATCATTTTACTAGGTAGTAGAAATGTTGGTGTTGCATTACCCATGGTTAAACAGCCTTTTTCTTACTCTTTTACATATTTAGATTAAATTTGATTCATTGAATACTATGGTGTGGGCACAAAGGAACTAAATGCAAAGAAGAATTTTGATATCATATTTGGTATCATATACTAGGATCTTAGTAAGGCTTTTGTTACTGTTGCACATGAAAGACTGCTGTACAAATTCGAGCAGTGTGGCATTCAGGGCAAGTTGCTGCTATGGATAAAGGGTTTGTTGAGTGGAAGAAGACAGAGAGTAGTATTCAATGGATGCTCTTCATGTACTAATGTTATTAGTGGAGTCCCCCAGGGTTCATTGTTGGGTCCATTGATATTTGTCAATATCATTGACAAATATCAATATATTTGTCAATGATATTGATGAAGGCATATTAGGCTTAATGTCTTAAGTTTGAAGATGGTACACAGGTATTAATGACAGTATGCTACTGCAACAAGATCTGGAAAAGTAGAGCATATGGGCTGAGAGGTGGCAACTGAAGTTTAACATTGACAAATGTAAAGCACTGCATATGGGTAGCAGTAACTCCAGAGTAACATATCAACTGTGTGGTACTATACTCGGGGTGGTAGAGAATGAAAAAGACCTGGGGGTAATTGTGCAGTCAGATATGAAGTTTTCTGAGAAGTGTTGTCGGTCTGCAAGAGTAGCTCATGGTGTCTTGTCAATGATATACAGGAATTTTTCTAGCATTGATACGGAGGTGAATGCTGGAATGAGTGCAGAGAAAGGAAAGAAGATTAGTGAATGGATAGCTGTTATGAAGAAAGGCTTACGGTTTTCAAATCACAGTGTCTAGAGACTAAGCACCTGTGAGGTTATCTGATTGAGTGTATAGCAATTAGCATAGGCACATTATGCAAGAAAGCAAGGTTATATAGCATCAGCCAAAAAAAAAAAAAAAAAAACCCTTATTTCACCCATCCACTCACTCCAAATGTTTGTCAAGTTCTGCCTTGAATCTATTTAAGCTATCAACTTCTGCTACAACAGATGGAAGTTTGTTCCACCAATCAACTACCTGCTGGCTAAAGGCAAACTTCCACACATCTATCCTACAACCATCTTTCCTCAATTTGAATTTATGCCCTCTCAGGTGATTACTCTGAGCAAGAGGAAGAATCCCATCCGCATTGAGCATACTCAAACCATTCAAGGCTTTATACACCTATAAGGTGATTCTGATCGAGTGTATAAGACCTTGAATGGTTTGAGCAAGCTCAATGCTGATAGGATTCTTACTCTTGCCCAGATTAATCGCCTGAAGGGACAGAAATTCAAATTGAGGAAAGACAGTTGTAGAATAGATGTGCAGAAATTTGCCTTTGGCCAGTGGGTGGTTGATTGCTGGAACAAACTTCCATCTATTGTTGTGGAAATTTACAGCTTAAATTAATTCTAGTCAGGACTAGCCAGACATTTTGAGTGAATGGATGGGTGAAATGAGAAGGTTGTGTTTTTTTTTTTTTTGCTGATGCAGTATAAGCATCAGCAAAAAAATTTCTTGAATCATGTACCTCTACTAATTCTAATGCTAATGCTAATAAGAGTGGTTGTTGCAAGCATGACTTCACACCCTTCAAGGACATGCCAAGGAATGGGTATAGCAGCCATAAGGCATTTTTCAGTATTTAAAAAATTTGGACTGACGATCATGGACGTTTTTCTTGGGTTATAAACAGACTCACATGGCTTATGGCCAGTCTCTTTGTATGGAAGCAGTAAAATTTGTGAAGCAAGATGGACATGATCAGAATTAAAAGATCTTTCGCCACGGGGGGGGGGGTGTCATACATGATGTACTTATAAAACAAAATGATTTTGTCCATCACAACACCATTGGAGCTATTAAATGTTATCATCTTGAGACCTGATGAAAACTCAGTCCTACTAAAATAAGTTTATTCATGAAACTAAGAAGAAAACAAATAATTCTTAGTTGTATGAATCTATGTAGAAGGACTGAGATTTCATAGACATAAAGAAGATACTACTTTGTTGTAGTACACAGGATCCTCAGGAATATGTAATCATTGGTGAATGAATTGTACTTTTTTTTTTATATAAAGTAGCAACTAAATTGACATCTATAATGTCTAAAGCTGTTCTTTTCTGTCTGTGTGAATTCTTTCATCATATTTCACTTGACTCCATTATGTATTGTGTGGATTATTGATTATTTCTAATATTCCCTAAATTCTGCCCCCCATTACCTTTTGATATATTCATAGAAATATTATCAACTTGCATATTTCAATGTTTCAAATAAAAATATTAGCCCTAATGTGTAGAGATCCAAAATTACCTTCAAGTGTAGTTGCCTAACTTCACAATGGATAAAAATACAATTGAAAAGAAAAGTTTGCTGTTTTTTTAAATTTATTACTTTTTAAAAGTTATATAATGAAAATGGTCCTATTGAAAACTAATTTTGGGAAGAAAAATTTTTTAAAATAACTGCTAAGATTATGAGTGTTGTATTTTATTTTTATTTTGAATTTCCTTATTAACTAGGAAAAAAGATCCATGAAAATTTTCTATCGATAATTGCATTCTAATATTTTAAAATGCTCTCTAAAGAACAAAATGTAGCAAAAGATATTAAAAAATGAGACATGACCAATAAGCATTTAAAAATTATATAATGGCACTGAGCTGCATATACTTAGAAAATGAATTGCACACCTGTTTACAAAAATTTATTTGATGATTGCTTAATTTTCTTAGAAGTTGTAAAACTGAATTGTGACTCTAAAATTTTGTGAATAACTATCTTTATTATAAATCATTTTTCAGGCACATCTCTTAGGTATATTTGAAAATGTTAATGAAGTAAGATTTGATGAAGACGAATATGATGAAATCTTATCTTTCATTTCTAGGGAAAAAGAAGAAGTACCAGTAAGGAAAAACTTTTTTATCAAATATAATTCTGTTTTTAAACATCATAAAATCCTCAAGATCCAGTAGCCAAAATTGCATGTAGAGATTTGCATATCGTGAAATTCCCTATTTCAAAAACTTTTTAGCACTTCTATGATTATCCTGCAATTCAATGCATTTTTGTGTATATCAAAAAAAAAAAAAATTCCCCTCTTAATATTTTTTATATTTTAAGTACTTATAATAAAAGAGGTCTATCTAATCGAGTAACTGATTATGTGAAAGGCTATTCTTTAGGTTTTATAGACTTTTTCTTGGAGAACATTTAAATTTCTTGTATTATAGTAGTAGTAGTAGTAGTAGTGGCATGTGATGCAAGAAAGCAAATGTATGAGCTTATGCAGCATCAGCCAAAAAAAAATAAATAAAAAAAAATAACACCATTCCCTCCAAATGCCTGTTCAGTTCCTCCTTAAATTTATTCAACCTATCAACTTCCACAACGACAGATGGAAGTTTGTTCCAGCAATTAACCACCCGCTGGCTAAAGGCAAATTTCCGCACATCTATTCTACATCTGTCTTTTCTTAATTTGAATTTATGCCCCCTTAGGTTCTTAATCTGAACAAGTGGAAGGATCCCATCAGAATTCAGCGTGCTCAACCCATTCAAGGCCTTATATACCTCAATCAGATCACCGCGCAGGTGCCTAGTCTCCAGCCACTGCAAGTTGCAGAACGTAAGCCTCTCTTGGTAAGAGGATCCCTTCATTCCCCTCACCAATCTTGTTGCCCTTCTCTGTACACGCTCAAGTAAATCTACATCCTTCCTAAAATGAGGCCTCCAGACCTGTACGCAGTACTCAAGGCGTGACCTGACCATTGCCTTATACAGAGGGATAATCACCTCCTTTTCCCTGCTAGCAAAATTCCTATATATCATTGACAAAACCCCATGACCTGCCCTGGCAGCCTGTCTACATTGCTCAGAGAACTTCATATCTGACTGTTTAATTACTCCCAGGTCTTTTTCATTTTCTACCACCTTAAGTGTAGTACCACACAGTTGGTACGTTTCTCTGGGGTTACTTCTACCCATATGCAGTACTTTGCATTTGTCAAGGTTAAACTTCAGTTGCCACTTCTTAGCCCATCTGCCCAAATTATCTAGATCCTGTCGTAGTAGCACACTGCCATTACTGTCATTAACAACCCTGCCAACCTTTGTATCATCTGCAAACTTCGACATTAAGCCTGATATACCTTCATCAATATCATTGATAAATATACAAAACAACAGTGGACCTAACACTGAACTCTGTGGGACTCCACTAATAACATTAGTCCAAGAAGAGCAGCACCCATTGATTACCACCCTCTGTCTTCTCCCACTTAACCATCCTTTTATCCATTGTAGCAACTTACCCTTAATACCATTCTGCTCCAATTTGTACAATAGTCTTCCATGCGCAACAGTGTCAAAAGCTTTCCTGAAATCCAAATATATGATATCAAAATTATTTTTTGCATCCAGTTCCTTTTTAACCACATGCAAAAAATAATTTTGATATCATATTTGGATTTCAGGAAAGCTTTTGACACTGTTGCGCATGGAAGATTATTCACTACCTTGACGCATCTTTTAAAGTCTTTTAAATCTTGACACATCTTTTAAAGTCTTTTAAACCTTGAAACATCTTTTAAAGTTATTTAAGCTTGTTTCTCAGATTATCTTCATATTCCTTTGAAACATTCTTATGTTTTAAGATATGCCAATGGCACATCTTCGAACATCAGGAAAATGTTTGGCATTTGCAGTCTCACACAAGAACTTTTGGTGTGTGTGTGTGTGTGTGTGTGTGTGTGTGTGTGTGTGTGTGTGTGTGTGTGTGTGTGTGTGTGTGTGTGTGTGTGTGTGTGTGTGTGTGTGTGTGTGTGTGTGTGTGTGAGTGGATGGGTGGATGCAATTAGAAGATGTATTCAAAACATCTGGGTCTTGCCAAAATTTGACACGCTTGACTAAAAAATGTAACATAATTGCCTTAGCTATCATCACTGAAAGCAAATCTGAGGGATTTGCAGCAAATCTGAGGGACCTGTTTTCCTCAATTATGCAAAACTAATCTACTTGGAAACTTCTTGTGTGGCATATCCATTGTAATGTGGATAACAAGTGATTCTGTCTTCTTACTTTGGTAGATTAATTTATTGCATTTATGGTATTATTGCATGTAATGGTATTTCTTGGCATTCACTGTTGCTGTTTCACCTTGATCGTTTTTGAAAAATGTTCATCATAATTTCACTGACATTTTTCAAAATGTCAGTGAAATTATTCTTGTAGGGATGGAATCCTTTATTCCATCCCTATAAGAATACCACTACTCCACCTTAAAATCGCATCCTTTATCTAACCCTTGGTTTTCCAATGAATGTGCTAAGACTGTTCAAGAAGAATGTTGCATATTATGAATGGCTTGCATCCAAAGCTCCAGGTTACTTTTTTGTACACCAAAGTGTACAACAATTGTAATGCAGTTATTAATCAGTCCAAACTAGAATTTGAACAGGTTAAGAGTAGAAAACTTGCATCTTGTCCAAATGGCAAGTATTCTGGTCTATTGCCAAAACTATTGGCTGCAACTTTTGCCCATCTCTATTCCCATTTCTGTCAAAATCAGATGTTTCTATTGCCACTTCAACTGAAGATAAAGCTGACCTTCTAGTATCTTACTTTTCTTCTAACTCATGTATTGAGGATATTCCTAAACCACCTCCTACCATTTCTGCTACACTGCATTCAATGCTTCCTGTCGTCTTCCATCAAAAGGATGTTAGAAGAATTTTGATCCATCTTGATGTCAAGAAAGTACTGAAGAAGTGATGGTATTTCTCCATCTGTTTTCAAAACCTGTGCTCCTTAACTTATTCCTGTTTTGTGTCACCTTGGAATGAGATTATAGGTCCTAGGATACAGGATTTTAAAGCTCGTGCAAACGGATAAGTTTTTCGAAAATTTTTAACATTTTCTTGATTCGTTAATATATTAAATTGTGTTTTATAAATAGATTAAATAGTCTTAATTAATTAAACAAATAAACTAAATGGCATGTTTGATAACTTATTTTTTAAAATTTAGGTAGTGATTTTTAAAGTTACAACTCACTGCTCGTACCACTATTGTATTGGTGTTTTGGAATGAATATTGTGGCAGGTAACCAGTAGTGCAGAGGAACAGTAGGGTTTTAATTGTGATAAATGAGTAGCTTGAAGGTTTTAATCACTTGTTTGGCATATACTTTTTTGTGTTAAGCTAAGGATATAACTAATTTAACATTGTGAATGTTACTGCATAGCATAACGTTACACTGGATAGTGTAACGTAAATATAAAACTAGATTGCGTAATACGTATCACTGCATTTCGGAATCTATTACCTTAGTGTAGTATTGTCAATTAATCAATTAAATTTATCAATTTTATTAATGTTCATTGTTAATTAATAATTTTGTATTTAAATGGCAATCATGTCCTCCCAGAAAAGAGTAACAAAGTAGCAGGAGTGCTGTAGCTCGTCAGAGAACCAACGTGGCTGATTCTCCAATGCATCATAGTCTAAAAAAATGTGCACCTTGTAAAATGTATGCAAACCTTTGTGGAACAAGACAACATCTAGTTGTGTGCTAGGTGCATGGAATATGTGGAGAAATTAGGCACCAATTCAGCATTCTGATGGGTGTCTAAGAGAGACGAACAGAAGGTTAGATGCCCTTTAAGGAATTAACTTCAAGCTCTCAGTTGCCCAACTCAATGGGAGAGCTCACTCTTCTGCATCAGGCAATAGAGCAGAAATCTGCAGGGCAGAATGCGCTGGTTCCACAGGAGCTACTTATTGTCAGTGACTCTATTGTCAGGAATACGAGAAATATATTGTGCAAAAAGGATAGGTGGAATAGTAACAGGGTTTGTCTGCCCGGGGCAAAAGTTGATGAAGTTGTAGACCAGATATCTCTTAAGGGCACAAAGGGTGACCTTGTTATACACGTTGGCACTAATCACATTAATGGTAAACGAACTGTGGACTTACTTAACAAGTATAGGTCAGTGTAGAAAAAAATTGCAAGTTACGGTTATAAATGAAAACGTCTGCAATTCTGCCAAGACATGATAGGAGGCAGTATATGATTGAAAGCCTTGTCAGTCGATTCAGCCCTGGAGAGATTTTTCAAAGCTCATCAGTACAATTTTTCTCAGTGTGTTCTGTGCTTGATAACAGGAGAGACTGCTTCTACAGGTTGTAGGATACACTTAAATAGAAAAGGTGCAAGAATATTTGCTAACGCTATTGAGGCAGTGGTAGTTGGGTCAGAAAACTGCTAGCCAGGGGGAATTCACAGACTAAGAGATTAACAGTAGCTGTAGGCAGAGGTGGAAGAGCTCTTGCATTGCTTCTTTTGGAATGATCAGCAGCCTGGAAAGCAAGGTGCTGGGAGTTTCAAGAACTGCTGGGAGTCACATGGACCAATTAATACATGGACTGTGTTAGGGTAACTACGAGTAAGATTTTTTTTTTACTATACTTCTGATTCTAGGAATATAGTAAATAAATTTGATGAATTTGAAGTGCCTGGTCAAGCCATCAAAGGCAGATATTGTTGTGATATCAGAGATGTGGTGTCACACAAATATAAGGAATGCAGAATTGGAATTTGGGGAGTAAAATATGTACAGAAAGAAGACAGCATATGAATTGAGGAGGAGTTATACTATTAGTTAAGAAATGCAAAAAATCTTAGGCAGTGTATCCTGTTAACATGGGTCGACAGTGCAATGTTGAATCAGTTTGTTGATACATAAGCATTGGGAAAGAAAAAATGAGAGTAGGAGTGTGTTATCGACAACTGTACAGAGAAATAGTAGGCCAGTAAATCAGATTGTCTTGTAATGATGGATTTTAAATTCCCAGCTATTGACTAGAACTTGTGGGTTGTTCAGTTGCAGACTAGTAAGAATTTTGTGGATTTATTGGATGATTGTTTCCATAGCAGCATGTATGAGAGGCAACCGAAGGGAGTAATACTTGTGATCTGATTATCAGCTTCATGCAATAAGAATCTGCAGATAAAGAAACCACTAGTTCACAGTGTACTGATTTCAGATTTACTTAAAGATGTAACTACCATCAGAAGTTAAGAGAATGGTTTTTTCTTTCGTAAATGTGACTGTAGTGGTCTCAGACAATTTGTAAATTCTATACAGTGGAATGAACTGATGACGTTACTAAAAGCAAATTTAAAATGGGCAGCATTCAAGGAATTACCAACTAAGAAATATTGTTTTAAGCTTTAGAGTGTGTTATACACGTTGCATTAGGTTTGTTATGGATGTCAGATGAATTAATGAGACTTGTAGCAGAGAAGAAAAATGCATGGGATGCATATAAATTATCATACAACACAGAAGTCTATGCTAGATATAAGGTAGTCTGTAATTAAGTCATAAAGGAAGCTAGGCAAGGGAAGGCTTTGCATCCTTTGCCAAGAAGTCTTTGGCAAAGGATGCAAAGGAAAACAGCAAAGACTTCATTACTTACTTAGACTCTAGAATGAATGGGATGAATCAGATTGATCCACTTGATATCGATAATTTGACTGTTGATTATTCTGCTCAGGTAGCTGACAAATTGAATTTGTATTTTTACCAGAAGTTTATCAAACTCTTAACACAGAGTTAAATGATTTTCTAATAACTGAGAGCAAAGAGGAGGAGAAATTGTGGAAGTTCAATATAAGAAAGGTACCTGAGGTGGATCTATCCAGTTATATTAGAGGAGGTAGCAAAAGAATTAAGCAAACTCTTAGCCATAATAATGAAAGTATCCTTGAATTCAAGGTAATTCCTTATGGACTGGAGATGTGTAAATGCATTCCCATTTCATGAAGGGGAGTCAAAGAGGGACACGAGTAATTACAAACCTTTTAATTTCACTTATGTTTCAAGGAAAATAATGGAGTAACTGGTTAAAGAGGTATTGCAGAATCACCTAGACAAGACTGCAGTTATAATTCAGACACAGTTTGGGTTTGTTATGCATAACTCTTGCCTGACCAGTTTTATTGGATATTATGATATGATCAAAGAAGAACTGGATGCAAAAAATAATTTTGATGTGATATACTTGGATTTTAGGAAAGCTTTAGATACTGTTATGCATGGAAGACTGCTCTACAGATTAGAGCAGTATGGCCTCCATAGCCGAGTGGGCAGGAGTGGGAGTGCAGTAGCACACGCTCTTTGAGTAGACCGGGGTTCAAGCCCCTGACTGCTGAATACGGTTGAACTGCCAACCCGCACTGGACCAGCATGGCAGATTATGGTCCATTTTCCCTCAGCATGAATTGTTGAGGAGGCTTCCATCCTGCAGTGGGTTGATAATGGCTGCACTTTACTTTTTTTAATTTATAGCATTAAGGACAAGTTGCTGCTATGGGTAAAGGGAATGGTTGAGTGGGAGAACATAGAAAGTGGTAATTAATGGCCACTGCGCTTCGTGGACTAAGGTGGAGTCCCCTAGGGCAGTGGTTCCCAAACTACCAAGATCTATGGATCCCTTCAAAAATGAAAAAAAGTTCACATGTATATATATATATATATATATATATATGATCACATGTATATATATATATATATATATATATATATATATATACACACAAATAACCATTCCGGTTATTTGGGACACATCGGGACTAGTGCATTTTGGCCCGATTAAGCAGCTGCCCCAATTATCCGAAGTTTCACGTAAATAATTAAAAATACAATGTAACCCCCCCCCTTACCATTAGTTTACTGTACAATCAAATCACGTTACGACGAACTGGAATTTGGGGAGTACAGCGTCTACAGAAAGGATAGACAGGATAGGAAGAGAGGAGGGGTTAGGCTATTAGTTAAGAAACACAAAAATCCAAGGAAGTGAAGCCAGTCAACATCGCTGGACAGAGCAGTATCGAGTCAGTTTGGTGTGACATAAGCATTGGGAGATAAAAATTGAGAGTAGGAGTGTGCTATAGGCCTAATGACTCTGATGAGTATAATAAGAAACTGTACAGGGAAATAGAGAGGGCCAGTAAATCAGAGTCTTATAATGGGGGATTTTAATTTCCCAGATATTGACTGGAATTTGGGGGCTGGTCACTCACACACTAGCAAGGCTTTTGTGGATTTATTGGATGATTGTTTTCTACATCAGCATGTTCGGGAGGCAACTAGAGGGAGTAATACTCTTGATTTGATTATCAATAGTGATTCTTCATTCATTAAGAATCTGCAGATAAAAGAACCACTAGGTGGCAGTGATCACAGTGTGCTGAAGTGGGATTTACTCAAAGAGGTAACTACCATTAGTGGTAAAGGGAAGGGTTATTGCTTTCGTAAAGGCAACTACGATGGACTGAGACAGTATTTAAATTCTATACAGTGGGACCAACTGATGATGTTACCAACAGCAAATTCAAAATGGGAAGCATTCAAAGAACTTATCTTGGAAGCTACTAGGCTTTATATACCAACTAAGAAATATTGTTCAAGGTTTAGGCCTAAATGGATGTCAGATGAACTAATGAGACATATGGCAGAGAAGAAAAATGCATGGGATACAATCAAATTAACACGTGACACAGAAGCCTATGATAGATACAAGTTAATCTGTAACCAAGTTACAAAGGAGGTTAGGCAGACGAAGGCAGATTATGAGAAATCTTTGGCAAGGGTTACAAAGAAAAACAGCAAAGAGTTCTTTACTTTTGCAAACTCTAGAAGGAAGGGGATGAATCTTGGTCCACTTGATATCGATGGGTCAACTGTTGATGATCCTGCTCAGGTAGCTAACAAACTAAATGAATATTTTGCATCAACATTCACACATGAGGAGTTATTCAGCAAGGGGAATGCCAAAGGTCTATTCAACTCTGGCAGTAAGCTAGAGAATCTTGTAATAACTGAGAGTAAAGTGGAGGAGAAATTGTTGAGGATAAACATAAAAAAAGGCACCCGGGGTGGAGGGGATCTATCCGGTTATATTAAAGGAGGCAGCAAAGGAAGTAAGCAAACCCCTAGCCATAATTATGAGAGCTTCCTTGGTATCAGGGGAGGTACTCACAGACTGGAGATATGCAAATATGACCCCAATTCACAAAGGAGGATCAAAGGGCGACACAAGTAATTATAAACCTGTTAGTTTAACTTCTGTTCCAGGAAAATTAATGGAGGCACTGGTTATAGAAGCACTGCAGGATCATCTAGACAAGACTTCAGTTATAGCTTGGACGCAGCATGGTTTTGTTAAGGGGAAGTCTTGCCTGACCAATTTGATTGGATACTATGATGCAGTCACAAAAGAACTGGATGCAGGGAATAACTTTAATATTATATACTTGGATCTTAGAAAGGCTTTTGATACTGTTGCACATGGAAGACTGCTGCACAAATTGGAGCAGTGTGGCATTGGAGGCAAATTGCTGCTATGGATAAAGGGGTGGTTTAGGGGGGGGGGAAGACAGAGAGTGGTAATCAATGGACACTGCCCATCGTGGACTAATGTTATTAGTGGAGTCCCTCAGGGTTCAATGTTGGGTCCATTATTGTTTTCTGTATATATAAATGATATTGATGATGGTGTATCATGCTTAATGTCCATGTTTGCAGACGATACGAAGGTTGGCATGGTTGTCAAGGACACTACTGACACTATCCTGCTGCAACAGGATCTGGAAAGGTTGAGCAGATAGGCTAAGAGGTGGCAAATGAAGTTTAACATTGACAAATGTAAAGTACTACATATGGGAAACAGCAACCCCAGAGCAACGTATCAACTCTGTCGTACTACACTGACAGTGGTAGAGAATGAAAGGGACCTGTGAGTGGTTGTGCAGGCAGATATGAAGTTCTCTGAGCAGTGCAGATGGGCTGCAAGAGTAGTTCATGGTGTATTGTCAATGATATATAGGAATTTTTCTAGCAGGGATAAGGAGGTGATTATGCCAACCTTCGTATCGTCTGCAAACTTGGACATTAAGCATGATACACCATCATCAATATCATTTGATGATGGAACAGACTTCCATCACTTGTTGTGGAAGTTGATAGCCTAAATAAGTTTAAGGCTCAGCTGGACAGGTATTTCGAACGAAGAGAGGGGTGAAGTAGAAGTGGTTTTTTTTTTTTTTTTTTTTTTTTTGGCTGATGCTGCATAAACTTGCTTTCTTGCATCAAATGCCTCTACTAATGCTAATGCTAACTCACAGTAGTAAAGTACCGTTCACTATATGATGTGCAGTAAGCAGCGGTCATTGCGATCACATTTGTGAGTTGAATTTTAATTCTATTAAACAGCGATTGTAATTAGCGAAAATAGGAGGAATATTATCCATAGGCTATAAAAGCAAAGATATATTAAGCACAAATTTACCCTTTATTATTACCTTACCAATTAAAAAATTAAATGATACGTGAAAATCGGAAGAATATACATGATAATCGGAATAATTAATACGTACTGCAATATGTACATAAGAACCAGTTGACATTTCTGTTCACTGACTTTTGGGGGCGGGGGGTTAAAATTTAAAACAGTAAAAAGATAAGCAATCAATAACAAAGAACACGGCACACACACACACAAATTTCAAGTAACACGATACGCGCAAGTGAGAACTGAGTAACGAGTTACAAAGCTTTAAAAATAGGAATGAAGAGAAGATCTCAAAATTGATTTTGTTTATATGATTGAAGATTTCATGGAAGTATAAACACATTTTACCATAATAACGTGCAGAATTCCAGCTGTCGGTATTATCGCAAATTCAGTAATATCAAGTTTACTGTCCGTTTATGATAGATTTCACTAACAGAAAAGCCCAATAAACAGGTAACTGCTAATTGTTTTTATTGTTTTATGGTTGTGACCTCCAGAAGTTCGACTGAACCACGTGGTACTGTCGGAGACAATCGTAGGGTAATCTCCAGTGCTGTGGTCTCCTGCCCCGATTAAACGGAATGCTGTCCCAATTAAGCGAAGTAAACCCTGGCTGTTTTCTCGATTGATTTCTGTTTTTTAAGATTTGCCCCAAATAAACGGCTGCCCCGATTAACCGGTGGCCCAAATAACCGGAATCCATTGTATTAGTCAATTTTATTTAATGGTATCTATCTGTAGGGAATTAGGTGTATAAGGACCAAACTAACAAGTTAGTAAAAGTACACTACCTGTAAGGCCTATATAAAATTATATTAATGAAAATGGAAATAAAAATAAAAAATTATGATGGACAATGAAAATAACAATAAAAAATGATAATAAACAATGAAAATTGTAAATATCCTGTATTTTGTAAATAACATGACGGAAGCAATAAAGAAACTGATAAATATTCTCATCAAGAATAATATACCTGCCAATTACTGCCAAAACTCGTGTCCTTCATCAAACTAAGATAAAGATTATTGCCCAGAGAAATGACTTCCCAATTTTGATTCCTGGGTTTATTGCGCTCAGAAAATGCTCGTCGTCTGACAGCACTGTAACCCGGCTGACCAAAAAAACAGACAATCTAATAGTTGGTAATTTATCAACTTGTATCAGACTCCCAACAACAGTAAAATTAATCAGTAAAATTTATTAATCTTATTAACTTTCATTGTCAATTGAATTATATTTTTTTAACTAAATAAATATAGTGACCTAGTTATTATAAACGTAACATCATAAATTAACAGTTGACAGTGGATAAGAAAGTCATATAATGTAACTCGAGGATAATTTCAATACTAAAATACACACACACACACACACATATATATATAGTTTTATAACTGCATTGGGATATAGGTTTAGAGTTATGTTTTGTATTGGAATTTTATTGAACTTGAATAGAAATCATGACTCAGAGCAGCAAAGCAAAAGGCTCAAACTAGTGGAAGTGCTCTGGCTCAGGGGGAGAACTGTGTGGGGGCCGTTGTCCTCTGAATCACAGTCTGTCGAAATGCACTGCTTGTATGATGTTTACGGAGTAATCAGGAACGGGACATGATATTGCGAAGGGGAATGTGTGTGTGTGTGTGTGTGCGTGCGCGTGTGTGCACGCGCACGCGATGTAAGGAGTGCGAGGAAATCAGGCGACAAATCGGCATCATTATGGGCTTATATGAGAGCTCGAAGGACAGGGTGGATGCCTTCGAAGGATTTAAATTGAGGGGCCCATCAAGCTCTCAGCTGCCCACATCAATGCCAGAACTTGCACTTGAACATCATGCAACACAGTGCAACCCCAAGGCAGAATGCGCTGGACCCAAAGGAACTAGTTGTTGTAGGTGACTCTATTGTCAGGGAAACGGGGAACATATTGTGCAAAAAGGATAGATGGAACACAGGACCAGGGTATGTCTGCCAGGGGCAAAGGATGATGATGTTGTAGGGCAGATATCATCTTTTAAGTGCACAAAGGGTGATATTGTTGTACACGTTGGCACTAATGATATTAAGAGTAGGAGACCGGCAGAATTACTTAACAAGAACAAGGCAATGCTGAAAAAAAGCCATGAGTTAGGGTTGAATTTGAAAGTGTCTGCAATTCTGCACAGACATGATAGGAGGGAGTATATGATGAGAGCCTTGTCGATCAATTCTGCTTTGGAGAGATTGTGCAAGGCTCAAGGGGTAGAATTTTTCCCAGCCTGGTCTGTGCTTGTTAACATGAGAGACTGCTTCTATAGGGAGGGATACACTTAAATAGAAAGGGTGCAAGAATGTTTGCTAATGCTATCGAGGCAGAGTTAGGTGGGTCGGAAAACTGCTAGCTTTGGGGGGGCTACATGAATTAATAGATTAACAGTAGCCGCTGACAGAGCTAAAACTGATTCTTGCACTACTTCTATTGAAATGGAATTGAGCAGCAGCAGTCTGTAAAGCAAGGGAATTGGAATTTCCTTGAGTGCTGTGAGTCATAGTGGAACAAGTAAATACGTGGGCTGTGTTAGGGTAACTAAGAGTAAAAACAGGTACTTGTATAATTGCATATACACCAATGTTAGGAATATAGCTAATAAATTCGATGATCTTGAAGTGCTAGTCAAGACATCAAAGGTAGATATTGTTGGGATATCAGAGACCTGCTGTCACTATGACATAAGCAGTGCAGAACTGGAATTTGGGGAGTACAATGTTTACAGAAAGGATAGACAGGACAGGAAGGGAGGAGGGTTTATGCTGTTAGTTAAGAAACACATAAAATCCTTAAAGATGTGCATCCAATTGAAGTGAACAATGCAAGGTTGAGTCTGTTTGGTGTGACATAAGCACTGGGAAAGGAAAAATGAGAGTAGGTGTGTGTTATAGGCCTAATCAATTTGATGAGTATAATGAACAATTGTGCAGTGAAATAGAGTTGGATAGTAAATTAGAGTGTCTTGTAATGGGGGATTTTAATTTCCCGGATATTGACGGGAATTGGTGGGTTGGTCACTCATACATTAGTAAGGCTTTTGTGGATTTATTGGATGATTGTTTTTTGCAGCAGCATGTTCGGGAGGCAACTAGAGGGAGTAATGCTCTTGATCTGATTATCAGTAGTGATTCTTCATGCATCAAGAATCTGCAGATAAAGGAACCATTAGGTGGCAGTGATCACAGTGTGCTGAAGTGGGATTTACTCAAAGAGTTAACTACCATCAAGTGTAAATGGAGGGGTTTTTGCTTTCATAAAGGTGACTATGGTGGTCTGAGACATATTTAAATTATATACAGTGGAACCAACTGATGATGTTACCAACAGCAAACTCAAAATGTGATGTATTCAAAGTATTAATCTTGGAAGCTACTAGACTTTTCATACCAATAAAAAAATATTGTTCAAGATTTAGGCCTAAATGGATGTCAGATGATCTAATTAGACATGTGAGATAGAAGAAAAATGCATGGGATACATATAAATTAACATGTGACACAGAAGCCTATGATAGATATAAGCCAGTCTGTAACAAAGTTACAAAATAGATTATGCTGGGGAAGGCAGATTACAAGAAATCTTTGGCAAAGGATCTAAAGAAAAACAGCAAAGAGTTCTTTACTTGTGTAAACTCTAGAAGGAAGGGGATGAATCAGATTGGTCCACTTGATATCGATGGTTCAACTGTTGATGATGCTGCTTAGTAGCTAACAAACTAAACGAATATTTTGCATCGACATTCACACATGAGAAGTTATTCAGGGAGGAATAATGTCAGAAGTCTATTCATCTCTGTCAGTAAGATAGATAATCTTGTAATAACTGAGAGAAAAGTGGAGGGGAAATTGTTGAAGATAAACACAAGAAAGGCACCTGTGGTGGATGGAATCTATACAGTTATATTAAAGGAGGCAGCAAAGGAAGTAAGTAAACCCTTAGCCATTATTAAGAGCGCTTATCTGGACTCCGGGGAGGAACCGATGTACTGGAGATATGCAAATGTGACGCCAATCCACAAAGGAGGATCAAAGGCAGACACAGGTAATTATAGATCTGTTAGTTTAACTTCTGTTCCAGGGAAATTAATGGAGGCACTGGTTAAAGAAGCATTGAAATTTTATCTAGACAAGACTTCACTTATAGCTCGGACACAGCATGGATTTGTTAAGGGGAAGTCTTGTTTGACTAATCTGTTTGGATACTATGATGTAGTCACAAAGGAACTTGGATGCAAAGAATAACTTTGTTATCATATATTTGGATCTTAGAAATGCCTTTTAAACTGTTGCACATGGAAGACTGCTGCACAAATTGGAGCACTGTGTGGCATTGGAGGCAAATTGCTGCTATGGATAAAAGGATGGTTGTGTTGGAGACAGAGACTGGTAATCGATGGACACTGCTCATCGTGGACTAATGTTATTAGTGGAGTCCCCCAAGCTTCAGTGTTGCATCCATTGTTGTTTTCTATATTTATTAATGATATTGATGATGGTATATCAGGCTTTACGTCCAAGTTTGCAGACGATACAAAGGTTGGCAGTGTTTTTAATGACACTAATGACAGTACACTGCTGCAACAGGATCTAGAAAAGTTGACCAGATGGGCTGAGAGGTGGCAAATGAAGCCGTATGGAACATTGAGAAATGTAAAGTACTACATATGGGAAGTAGTAATCCCAAAGTAATGTATCAACTCTGTGGTACCACACTGACAGTGGTAATGAATGAAAAGGACCTGGGGTAATTGTGCAGGCAGATATGAAGTTTTCTGAGCAGTGCAGACAGTCTGCAAGAGTAGCTCATTGTGTCTTGTCAATGATATATAGGAATTTTTCTAGCAGGGTTAAGGATGTGATTATCTCATTGTATAAGGCAATGGTCAGGCCACACCTTGAGTACTGTATACAGGTAGGGAGGCCTCATTTTACAAAGGATGTAGAGCTATTGGAACGAATACAGAGAAGGGCAACATGATTTGTGAATGGAACAAAAAGACTTGATCTTACAAAGAAAGGCTTATGTTTTGCAAATTATAGTGTCTGGAGGCTAGGCATCTGCGAGGTGATCTGATTGAGGTGTATATAAGATCTTGAATGGTTTGAGTATGCTCATTGCGGATGGGATTCTTCCTCATGCTCCGAATAATCACCTGAGAGGGCATAAATTCAAATTGAGGACAGACGGTTGTAGGATAGATATGAAGTTTGCCTTTAGCCATCGGGTGGCTGATTGGTGGAACAAACTTACATCTGTTGTTGTAGAAGTTGATAGCTTAAATAGATTCAAGGCAGAACTTGATAAACAGTTGGATCGAGTGGATGGGTGAAGTCAGGGTTTTTTTTTTTTTTTTTTTTTTTGGCTGATGCTGTATAAGCTTGCTCTCTTGTATCATGTGCCTTTGCTAATGCTAATCCTAACAGAAAAATCGCTCCTAATGTATTATTTGAAATACATAACGTTCACATCCTTTCATTTAATTACAAACACAGTATAAAATCTAGAGACAAAGGTTGAAAATTCACATTGAAGGAGGCTGTAAATATGTATATAACTCCCTTGAACATACATGGGTCATTATGCCTTACTAAAGATATACCTGCCCTTGTCCAGGGGATAGCATTTCCTATGTACATTAAAACACTTTTTCATTTACATACTTCTTGTATTTAATCATACTATTGTACTTGTATAAACACATCATTTCATTTATATAGTTTCCTTCGCCATCAGAGGCAACCCCCCCACCCAATAACTCAAATAAAAACCCTCTCAAGGCTATCAGAACATTTCCATTGACATACGGCATATTGCCTACAGCAATTCTCGCCATAGTCAATGTAAAGCGCTGTTGCGCAGTGTCATTTAATCAGCACACATAAAAGAACCAGAAGGCAGGAATTGATCCCCTTTCAATCTAACCATCACAGAACAAGAAGTAAATAAGAACTCATTCACATTTTATCTGATACATACTCATTGGACTTTGTGTTGCCTATCTCAGTTTGCTGATTCTGACACTATTTTTAAAAAATTTAAATTGGACACACATGTTACAAAATTTTAATTTAACACATATTATCTTTTCTCATTTATTAGCACTTCCCATTTAATTTCTATTAATTTCTGTACAATCATCTAAAAATTAGAATCAGGCAAAACTGGAATGGGGACAACAGAAGCGGGTAGGTACGAGACTTTTTTCGGTCTGCTCAACCCCCCCCCCCCAAGAAGTAGCAGACCGATGACCAAGAGAGAGAATGTTATTTACAAATTTCATTGTTTATTATCATTTTTTATTATTATTTTAATTGTTCATCATCATTTTTTATTTTTATTTCTATTTTCATTAATATAATTTTATATAGGCCTTCCAGGCTAAAGCTAGTTTACTTTTACTAACTTGTTAGTTTGGTCCTTATAATACCTAATTTCCCAATGTGCAATAGCAGTAACCTGACCGGTACCTATTACGGTAAACTTTACCAAATGTCATTTTTATAGTCTTCAGTACACAATATACAGGGTGTCCAAAAATATTGGCACAAACGTTTATGAGAGGTAGGTAACATCTAAAGGAATGTGAATCGCATAGGAACCCATAACCGGAAACGTCACCCTAAGTCAGTACACGGCACTGTTCATCAATTCGTGAGAGGAAAACCTTCTGGTTTACTCATTCAAGCAGTAGTCGCTGCGCGAAGAGCATGCATCGATATAGGAACTGTAAGCTGGCAGACATGCACTTCATGTATGGATTAGCAGAGGACAATGGACAAGCTGCTCAACAAATTTATGGAGAACGCTTCCCAGATAGACATGTACTGGGCCACCGTTTGTTTGCACGTGTGCATCAAAATTTGTGCGATTATGTGTCATTTAGAGGTAACAGAAGTAGTGCGGGCAGACCAGGTTCACCCGAACTCCCACCATTGAAGAAAGTGTGTTGAATGCCGTCCAGAATAATCCTACTACCAGCACATGTGCCGTTGTCTCTGCCTTAGGAGTGTCTCGTTGCAGTGTACAGCGTGTCTAGCACAACAATTCCTTACACCTCTTTCATCTCCAAAGGGTTCAGTTACTGCTCCCCCAAGATCATCCTGCACGTGACTTTTGCGCAGTGGTTTCTCCAAGAAAGTGTTCAATTAGACTTGAATTTTCCAGCCTATGTTTTGTTCACGGATGAGACTTATTCAATCAGCACAATGCTCATGTGTGGGCTCATGACAACTCACATGGTGTGCGCCCCCATGCAGCACAACATCGCTTTGCAATAAATGTGTGGGCAGGTATGGTCGGTGACTGCTTAGTCAGCCCATACCTGTTACCATCCCGCACGAACTCCGCTAAATATCGAATTTTTCTTGAACAAGTTCTACTAGGGTTACTTGATGATGTTCCAGCAAATGTAAAACGCAACATTGGGTTTCAACATGATGGGGCACCTGCCCATTACGGAAGGTTTGTTCGTGACCATTTGAACAGGTGTTTTGGGCATCGATGGATTGGCTGTGGTGGACTCGTTGCTTGGCCCCCCACACTTACCTGATTTATCGAGCCTTGATTTCTTTCTGTGGGGGGGGCCTCAAATCTATCGTGTATGAATCGGCCATGGAGATGGAAATAGATCTCGTTGCGAGACTCGTCTGCACTGCTGCTACTGTCAAAGAAACTCCAGGTGTGTTTGACCATGTCCGCCAATCCATGCTGTGTTGGTGTCACGCATGCATCGCGTCTCATGGTGGAACTTTCGAGCATCTGTTGTAACATCATGAAATGCATCCATGTCCTACTCCATTGTTAATATTATGTCAAATAAATGTTTGTCACTAATTACTGTCTTTGTCATTTCTGCTTCTTGTGCCTCTGCTACTACTTTCCCATGACTTTTCCGGTTATGGGTTCCTATGCGATTCACATTCCTTTAGATGTTACCTCCCCCCACCCTAAACATTTATACCAATATTTTTGAGACACCCTGTATTTTGTTTTTTTTTTTTGAAAGTATCAAGTATCAACAAAATCAAAAATGTGAATTGCAAATAATGAATGAACATTCATAAATACCGCATTTCAAACCACGTGTGTGTAGCTATACAATACAGTATACCCAGCTTTACGATATTAATCTGTTTCAGAGACACTATCGTATCATAAAAATATCGTAATGTGAACCCAATAATACATTGTTTTTTGGTAATTCAGTCCACAAACTCGAAAGTTGAAATTTTCATTATAGAGTATAACTCTCTGAAAGATCATTTTTATAGTGTAAATTGTATTAGTTACTAATTCAAATCATTAAAGTGCATTACACTTGCCTCGTTATCATATGTACTGTTATAAGAACCAATTTTGAACCCTTTGTGACATTTTCCTGAAGTACATTTTTGGAGGTCACGCCCATAAAAGAATAAAAACAATTTGCACTTTCCGTTTTATTGGGCTTTTCTATTACTGCAAACAATTATAAACGAGTAGTAAATTCTATGTTATTGCATTTGCAAAAATACCGATAGCTGGAATTGTGTGGTTTTATGCATTATTATGATGAAATGTGTTTCCCCTTTACTGAAATCTTCAATCGTACAAAAAACATAAAGAAATTTTCAGAATCGTTTCTTTATTCCTTTTTTTTCTTTTAAACTTGTTACTCTGCGCAAATCGTGTTAGTTGCAATTTGTGCTTTCCGTCAAAAAATGGTTATGCATGTTATTGAAATTTATAAAGGAAAGAGAAGATTATCTTGGAAACAAGAGCCACTTGAAGTATTTCTGAAGAAGACGACTCCTTTTGCAACAAATCAACGAGTTCTGACCCAATAATGAGTGATCAACAAGTGTGCATTTAGTCAATGATGATGAAGAAATAATTTTCTTTATTGTTGTAATTTGCTTGATTTTACAGGCTATGTTTTGATTTCTTTGGAAAAATCAGTCATTGTTTAAACATAAACTAATTAGCTAACTAACTTCATTGTGAACATTATGTATTTAACATTATGTCTATGGGTAATAATTCATGCTTTAGAGTGCGCGCTAGGAATGAATTGACTCGTAAGTCGAGAACAAACTACCTGTGTATATATATATATATATATATATATATGTATACAGGTAGTTTGTCCTGTATATAATTATATATATATATATATATATTTATACGTATATATGTATATACAGTGCTTTTTTAATAAAAAAAAATGTGCTGGTACTCATTCCTTGCTATCAGGGAAAAATTGAAAATTAAAAGGATATGAAAAGTACTCTAAAATTTTTTTTTTTTTTTCCTGATATTGTTACTTTAATAGTAATGTTTTTAGAATAAGAACAACAAATGAAGTATATTAACACAGTTTATTAAGCACAAATTTATTCAAGTATATAAAAAAATAAGTAAAATGTGAGTAAAATAAGTAAAAAATAATAACATAAGTAAAAATTTCATAATAAAGTTTTTGTAGAATATTCCAAATTTTTATTAAGTTCTCAACCGTCACCCTATGCTGACTTCTTTTCTTCCTCTTTGTGTGTGTCGGTTGCTGAATGTTGTTTCCAAAGCAGCCACGAATCGACATATTTTTCTGGATCGAAGGAGATCAGCAGTGGGCCTACAGTTTTAAGAGACAGTAGTGAAGAAATTGTTTTTGTCACCAACAAAGTGCTGGTTGTGCTGATGATCAGATTCGTTTGTGAAAATCCTCGTTCACATTCACTCGATGAAATTGGTATCGTACTCAGAGCATTCATCAAATACTTGAATTCTTCCGAAACCTTCTTATCAATTAGGTATCCACGAATTTCATCTCTTTCATTTAACTCTAACCTAATTGACAATTTTCCAACTTCGTTTTCACCAAATGCCAACAATTCATGTTTAGAAGGATTAATATCTTCATTGTCCTCCTTTTCCTTCTCTCGTAATTGGTATTGTCACTATTAAAAAAAAATTTAATTTTTTTTTCTTTTCTTTTTTCTTTTTTTTTTTGAAACTATCCAAAATGTCAGTGTCATTTGGATATTCAGGTACTGTGACCATGTAAACAGAGATAGGGAAAATTTACAGAAAATGTAGATAATGCACTTCCATGAAACAACAGATGATTATTTCTTGGGGTAAAAGAAAATCTCTTTTCTAATTCTCGAATGGGGCTCTTACAGTTGATTCACAGTGGTGTCCAACTTATGGCCAGCGAGGAAATTGAACAAAAACAGCGTTTTAAAATTTGTTAATTATCAAAAAAATTTTCTAATTAAATGTTTTGTTCAGTAAATGTAATTGTGTATTGTACTTAATAAAATTTTTCGGATATTTTCAATTTTACTTTTACATGCAAAAGATATGTTTTTGTTTGTTTTTTGGTAGTTGTTGGCGCATCGGCTTCTGTGGCCATATTGCGCCTCCCAAGGTTTTTGCAGTACTTTGATCCAAGCCCGAGGCGGGAATCGAACCCGCGACCTTTGGGTTGCCGGGGCAAAAGATATGGAAAATGTAACACACTAAAGAAATTGAATACACTAACTTTGAATTTTTTTGAATATTGCCCTTGTACGGGAAAAGGTTGGACACCACTGCAGTAGAAGGTTGGCCAGAGCCCATTGGGAATACACCTGGATCTGCTCACTCTTGACTTGCGCAACTTCTCCGCATATGGGATAGGTGGTTGGATAGGTTTTACCAGGTACCACCAAGTTGTAGAATGGCAATCCCTCAGAGTAGTAACATATCTTACTTCTCTGTGGGTAATCCCTTTAGCTCTCTTAATTCATGTAGCAGCACTATTCGCCTAAATTTCCTGAAGGCCAGAAATGTGAATAATGCATACCAAGTTAATTCTCTCCTAATCCGTTTGCTATATGAAAATTTTCTTCACTTAACGGAAACTATATTAAATGTAACTTTCAAGGGGAATTCAAATTAATTCGCTATAAAAGGACTTCGTTAAACAGAGGTCCAACTGAGTAATTTAGAATTATAAGAATGGTTATACAGTTTTATATAGAAAATATCTTAACAATAGACAGTAAAAATTGCAAATTTAGTAAAATAATTTTAAGCTTATTTGAATTGTTGGTAAACGTGAAAAAAATTTATGGAATATTACAAATTTTGAAGTGCACTGCAACCAAATGTCACATGTCACTCTTAATAAAGGTGCCAGTATATCGTTGTGTACCCTCCCAAAAAAAAAAAAAAAAACGGTGTATATACAGGATGTCTCAAAAATAATGGTACAAACTTTTAGGGGAGGTAGATAACATCTAAAGGAATGTGAATCGCATAGGAACCCATAACCGGAAATATCATGGGAAAGTAGTAGCAGAGGCACAAGAAGCAGAAATGACAAAAAACATAATTAGTGGCAAGCATTTATTTGACATATTAACAATGGAGTATGAGATGAATGCATTTCATGATGTTACAACAGATGCTCGAAGGTTCCACCACGAGACGCGATGCATGCGTGACACCGACGCAGCATGGATTGGTGGACACGGTCAAACACACCTGGAGTTTCTTTGACAGTAGCAGCAGTGCAGACGAGTCATGCCACGAGATCCATTTCCGTCTCCACAGGCAATTCATACACAATAGATTTGAGGTCCCCCCACAGAAAGAAATCAAGGCTCGATAAATCAGGTGTGCATGGGGACTAGGCAACGGCTCCACCACAGCCAATTCATCGACGCCGAAAACACCTGCTCAAATGGTCACGAACACACCTTCCATAATGGGCAGGCACCCCGTTATGTTGAAACCAAATGTTGCATCTCACATTTGCTGGAACATCATTAAGTAACCCTAGTAGAACTTGTTAAAGAAAGATCCGCTATTTAGTGGAGTTCATGCGGGATGGTAACAGGTATGGGCTGACAAAGCAGTCGCCGACCATACCTGCCCACACATTTATTGCAAAGCGATGTTGTGCCGCATGGGTGGTGCACACAGTGTGGGTTGTCGTGATCCCACAAATGAGCATTGTGCTGATTGAATAAGCCTTCCCGACTGAAATAAACCTCATCCGTGAACAAAACATAGGCTGGAACTGGAAAATTCAAATCTTGTTGAACACTTTCTTGGAGAAACCACTGCACAAAAGCCACACATGCAGGATGATCTTGGAGGAACAGTAACTTAACCCATTGGAGATGAAAGAGGTGTAAGGAATTGTCGTGCCAGACACGCTGTACACTGCAACGAGACACTCCTAAGGCAGAGGCAACGGCACGTGTGCTGGTAGTAGGATTATTCTGGATGGCATTCAACACACTTTCTTCCATGGCGGGAGTTTGCATCAAACTTGGTCTGCCTGCACTACTCCTGTTACCTCTAAATGACCCATAATCGCACAAATTTTGATGTACACTCGCAAACAAACAGTGGTCCAGTACATGTCTGTCTGGGAAGCTTCTCCATAAATTCATTGAGGGGCTTGTCCATTGCCCTCTGCTAATCCATACACTAGGTGCATATGTGCCAGCTCAAGGTTCGTATATTGATGCATGCCCTTCTTGCAGCAACTACTGCTTGAATGAGTAATAATGAAAACTGATGAACAGCGTTGTGTACCAACTTACAGTGATGTTACCGGTTATGAATTCCCATGCGATTTACATTCCTTTAGATGTTACCTACCTTCCCCAAACGTTTGTACCAATATTTTTGAGACACCCTGCATACATTTATATATATATATATATATATTGTTATTGTTATTTGGTTTTTTTTAGGAGCATTAGCATGACCTTGCTCTGGAAATATGCGGTGGTCATTCCCTTGACCTTTCCGCATCCTCTGTATTTGGTGGTGACGGGCTTGAATCCCGGTCTAATCAAGAAGTCTATGCTATGCACTGGTGCTCCTTCCCACCTGGCTATGGAGGTGCCATATATATATAGATATATAATAGTAATAGTAATCGTGGCATGTGATGCAAGAAAGCAAGTTTATGAGCTTATGTAGCATCAGCTAAAAAAAAAATTCACATGAGTATTCCCTCTAAATGTTTGTCCAGTTCCTCCTTAAATTTATATAACCTATCAACTTGCAAAACGACAGACGGAAGTTTGTTCCTGCAATTAACCACCTGCTGGCTAAAGGCATAGTTCCACACAAGTATTCTACAGCTGTCTTTCCTCAATTTGAATTTATGCCCCTCTAGGTTCGTAATCTGAACAATTGGAAGAATTCCATCAGAATTCAGCACACTCAACCCATTCAATGCCTTATACACCTCAATCAGATCACCTTGCAGGTGCCTAGTCTCCAGCTGCTGCAATTTACTGAACTTAAGCCTCTCTTGGTAAGAGGATCCCTTCATTCCCCTCACCAATCTTGTTGCCCTTCACTGTACACGTTCAAGCAAATCTACATCCTTCCTAAAATGAGGCCTCCAGACCTGTACGCTACTGAAGGCATGGTCTAACCGTTGTCTTATACAGAGGGACAATCACCTTTTACCTGATAGCAAAATTCTATATCATTGACAAAACCCCATGACCTGATCTTGCAGCCTGTCTGCATTATTCAGAAGATTTCATATCTGACTGCACAATTACTCCCGGTCTTTTTCATTTTCTACCACTCTAAGTGTAGTACCACAGTTTGTACCTTCCTCTGGGCGTTACTTCTACCCATATGCAGTACTTTGCATTTGTCAATGTTAAACTTCAGTTGCCACTTCTCAGCCCATCTTCTCAAATTTTCTAGATCCTGTTGCAGTAGCACACTGTCATTAAGAACCCTGCCAACCTTTGTATCATCTGTAGACTTCGCCACTAAGCCTGATATACCTTCATGATATTGATAAAGATACAAAACTGAACCCTGTGGGACTCCACTAATAACATTAGTCCATGAAGAAAACTGTCCATTGATTACCACTCTCTGTCTTCTACCACTGGAGCACCCTGTTATCCATTGTAGCAACTTACCCTTAATACCATTCTGCTCCAATTTGTACAGTAGTCTTCCATGTGTAACAATGTCAAAAGCTTTCCTGAAATCCAAGTATATGATATGAAAATTATTTTTTGCATCCAGTTCCTTTGTAACCACATCATAATATCCAATCAAAATTGTGAGACAAGACTTTCCCTTAACAAACCCATGTTGGGTCTGAATTCTTGCTGCAGTCTTGGCTAGATAATCCTGCAATACATCTTTAACCAGTGACATATACATATGCATACATATATACATACTATATGTATATAGTATTAAGAAGAAGATTTTTGTTTAAACCTATTGAATCTACGGTATACACCAGAAGTGAACTCAACTAAATGGATAAGGAATGTAGCGATATATGGTAGGATGAGGCAACCTGGTAAGATATGAAAAAGAGAGAGACAGATAGTTGGCAAGAAATTAAAAATAAGAAATGAAAAGGCAACCAAAATAAGATTACATTGCAGTGTTTTTCACAAAAAGACTGCAATGTAATCTTATTTTGGTTGCCTTTTCATTTCTTATTTTTATTTTTAATTTCTTGCCAGCTATCTTGTTCTCTCTTTTTCATATCTTATCTGGTCGCCTCATCCTACCATATATTGCTACATTCCTTATCCATTTATTCAAGTTCACTTCTGGTGTATACCATAGATTCAATAGGTTTAAACAAAAATCTTCTTCTTCACTCTTTCTACATACTATATATTTTTATATATATACACACATTATGGCTATAGGGTATTTATTGCTAACGGAGTGTCCCTGATCCATAATCAATGTTATCTTCCTTTTCGTACTGTTACACTCCACCCTCCATGATTACTAAGCTTCTTCATACTATTATTCTTTTATTATTATTATATATACATATATGTTTCTGTGTGTGTATGTATATATGTATGAACACTGGATTTTCTGAAAAGAAAATTTAAACTTTTTATGTTTCAAACAACTGAACTTTATTTTTATTTTTACATAAAACTTTGAAATGACACTCTGGAATGAATAATTTGACCAGTTCCATAAGGTTGTTTTGCTAACCCCTGGAACAGGTCTACGTACCCAGGGGTTCACAGACCCCAATTTTGGAACCGCTGCTCTAGAGTTCAATGTTGGCCCATTGTTCGTTTCTATATTTATGAATGATATTGATGCAAGTATATCAGACTTATTGTCCAAGTTTGCAGATAATACAAAGGTTTCCGTGGTTGTTAATGATATTAATGGCAGTGTGCTATTGTGTCTAGAAAAGTTGTGCAGATGTGCAGAGAGGTGGCAACTGAAGTTTACCATTAACAAATACAAAGTAGTGCATGTTGTTAGCACTACCCCCTGAGTAATGTATGAACTGTGTGATATGACACTTAGGGTGGTAGAAAATGAAAAAGACCTGGGAGTAATTGTGCACTCAGATATGAAGTTTTTTGAGCAGTGGAGACTGGCTGCCAGGAGAAGTCAAGTGATTTTTCTAGCAGGGACAAGGAGGTGATTATCCCCTTTTATAAGGCAATGGTCAGGCCACACCTTGAGTACTGCACACAGGTCTGGAGGACTCATTTTTGGAAGGATACAGAGCTATTGGAATGAGTGCAGAGAAGGGCAACAAGATTGGTGAGGGGAACCAAAAGTTTTTCCTTAAGGCTTAAGTTGCGCATATTATTATTATTATTATTATGCTACCAGCCAAAAAAAAAAAAAAATTTCTGGATGACCCTGAGAGAGAGAGAGAGAGAGAGAGAGAGAGAGAGAGTGTGCGTGCGTGTGTCAAAAATTGAAGGGAATCATCAAGAAAGAGAAGAATGATGATATCCAGCTCACACCCTGGGTGTGCTAAGCCCATACTCACCAGATGTTATTATTATTATCATTAGCCGTATGGTACAAAGAAGCCTGAGGCTTTTGCTGCACCAGCCAAAAAAAAAAAAAAAAAAAAAAAAGAGTGAGCCCCTGGGGTTAATATTTGCAACATCTGGAGACGAAGCACCTGCAAGGTGATCTGATTGAGGTATGTTAGACCGTGAATGGTTTAAGCAAGCTCAGTGTTGATGGGATTCTACCTCTTTCTCAGATTACGCAGCTGAAGGGGCATAAATTGAAATTGTGGAAAGATTGTAGAATAGATGTACTGAAATTTCCTTTAGCATCGTGTGGTTGATTGCTGGAACAGACTTGCATCTGTCATTGTGGAAGTTAATAGGTTCAATAAATTTAAAAACTGGAAAAGCTTTTGGAGCGAATGGATGTGAAATGGTAATTGTTCTTTCTTTTTTGGCTGATGCTGTATAAGCTTGCTTTCTTGCATCATATGACACTAATGAATAATTTTTGCCTTTCTACACTTATTTTACCAATGTTTTTCCTTCTGTTTGAAAATTTGCTGATATTCAGCCATTTCGTAAAAAGGGTGACAAATTTCTCTCATCCATTCTCATAGTGTTTTCTTTTTTTAAAGTTATGGAGAAATTTTTTTAAAGTTATGGAAAATCTATTAAATGCCAACTTCTAAAATATCTAGAAACTTTCCATCTGATCATTGATTGCTAGTATGGATTCTCCTTAGTGTCGATTGAGTTGTGATATTGTGGCTTATGGACAAAGTCAGTGGAAAAGTTCGATGAAATTCAAGCAGTTGCCCTTGATATTTCAAAGTCTTTTGATTATGTTTGGCTTGTAGGTCTTCTAAATAAGCTTACATCTTATGGATTACTCGCTGCTTTTTATAATTGGTTATCCAGATTTCTCTCTAACTATTCACTGCAGGTGCAGATGATGAAAGACTGCAAGCTTATATACATCATTCGCCAAAAAAAAAAAAAATAATAATATGTAAAAATAAAAAAAAAAATTAAAATTAAAAATAAATAAAAAACCAGCTTTACATTCATTCCAAAAATTCTGCCTTGAATTTATTTACGGTGCCTATTTCCATGTTGACAGATAGAAGCTTTTTTCGAGCAATCAATCACCAACTGGCTAAAAGCAAATTTCTGCACATCTATTCTACAATTATCTTTCCTCAATTTGAATTTATGCCCCCTCAGTTGCAAAATCTGAGCAGGAGGAAGAATCCCATTAGCACTGAGATTGCTCAACTCTTTCAAGGCCTTATACAACTAAATCAGATCAAGGCCTTATAGGTTGCTAGTCGCCAGAAGGTGGCCCCGGGTGCCAAGCGATTCTCTGAGCTATTTACAAAGCGTTTTCTTACTGCGACAGTTCTTGTTAATTTGGAAAGTTTTTTTTACGTTTAAAGCTATTTATTGTTAACTTAATCTTACGAATTGTAAGTAAGTTACAGAAAGGAAAACCACCTTTCTTTTTTCTTTTCTTAAACTAACAAACTAACTTACACTGCTTGGTCACTCTAGCGGCACTGCTCCTGCCTTCCCGTGGCAGGGCCGGTAACCTTGGCAGAAAAGGCTCTCTGCCAGGGGCTAAAAGGAGCTGACATGGATCTCAAAGATAGTTATCCATCTGTTGAGCCTCGTGCCTCAACCTGTTCAAGGACAGACCAAACTGATTTTGACACCTCCCATCCTAAGAGACAAAGAACAGAAGTTTCCAAAAAAGAATCACCTCTGTTTCTTATAATACATTCCCAAACAAGTCAACCAATAGGTGCACTTTCTCCATTTCTTATCCAGAAATGCCTCGAGAATGCTGCCGGACCACCTAAAATGGTGAAAAGATTCCGTTCCGGAGATCTACTTATAGAGACTATGAATAGTAGACACTCTGAAGCCCTACTAAGAATCCCAAAATTTGCAAATATTCCTGTCACAGTAACTCCACATGCCACCCTAAATTCATCCAAAGGAGTGCTCTCTGAGTGGGACATATTAAATGTTACTGAAGAGGAATTAGTCCAAGAGCTACAAGACCAAAATGTTATACAGGCAAAGCAAAATAAAATCAAGAAAGATGATGAACTGGTTCCGATACACAGTGTTATACTGACCTTTTCAACACCATTTCTTCCAGCTACAGTTAAGGCTGGATATCTGAACTGTCATATCCGACCTTATATCCCTAATCCGCTCAGGTGCTTCAAGTGCCAAAAATTTGGCCATGCATAAACAGTGTGTAGAGGTGTTTCAGTGTGCCCCAACTGTGGATCCAAGGAACACACTCAGACAGACTGCCCATCACAAACACCAGTATGTCCAAACTGTAACGGTAGCCATCCAGCTTACTCAAAAGTTTGTGAAACCTGGAAAACAGGAAAGAAGATACAGAAATACAAAATAGAAAACAAAGTGACTTATCAAGCAGCAAGGAAACAAGTTTTACTCACAGTACTGAAACTCTCATATGCAGCTGTAACACAAAAATACAAATCAGAAGGAACCCAAACTGAAGTGTCCATACCACCAGCTACATCCATCTCCGGCTGGGCTCGGGCTGTTCTAGCGAATCCGCAGGAGTCTCCTAAAGAACAAGTAAAAGACCAAGCAAATAATACCCCAGTCACCGTACCCCCAACTATTACTCCATCACGTTCAGATACTGAAAGTCTGAGAAATCTTAAACTGCAAAATACTTTAACCGCAGATATGGAAACCGATAACACCACCAACAATGATGAAACCGTCTTAGAAATACCTGCTGAGGAAGACATGGATACTGCACGACCTACTTTCCTGAGAAAAGATAAAATAAAACTGGAATGCCATAAACAGATTGGCTCTAAAAAACAGTCAGACATACTTTCTACTTCAAATGCTAAATAATGGATCAGTTGATTCAATGGAATTGTAGAGGCCTCCGTAGCAACATAGACGATATTCACGACTTGATAAATCAGCATCATCCAGTAGGCATCTGTCTACAAGAAACGAATCTGTCTCCACAAGTGACACTCTCAGTTAAAAACTATACCTTGTTCAGGCAAGACAGGATCTCTGCCCATGGGTCACATGGTGGTGTAGCGATATTGATTGACAGTAAAATCCCGTCCAGACGCATTCCTGTACAAACCACTTTAGAAGTAGTTGCAGTACGCCTCGCTCTTGGCAAAACGCTTACTCTTGTATCTATATATATCTCACCAAATCAGAACTGCTCGATAGCTGATCTAGATGATCTTATCTTACAACTACCTTCTCCTTTCTGCATATTGGGTGATTTTAATGCACATCACCAATTATGGGGATCTTTACATACAGACAACTGGGGATGCACGATAGAGGATTTTCTTGTAAAGCATAACATCACACTGGTGAACGCAGGCTCCGACACCTATGTCCATTTTCCAACAGGCTCAACTTCTGCTATAGATCTGTCATTATGCTCACCAATGTTATTTCCAGACTTCGATTGGAGAGTTTCAGAAAATCCATTAAACAGTGACCATTTTCCTTTAATCTGTAAGCTCTGCACAAGAAGAAACTTACCATTAAGTGGTCAAACTAAGTGGAAATTCTCAAAAGCTGACTGGAATAAATATGCATCAAGCGTTACACTAGATGATGATATTATCCATCATCACTCTATAGATGACGCCGTTAAACACATCACAGAACAAATGTTGGTGGCAGCTGCTACTACCATTCCTAAAACTACAATTAAAGGATCCAAACACAAAAATTACTGGTGGAATTCGGCATGTAACACTGCTAAGAGGGAAAAGAACAAGGCATGGAATCAGTTCCGAAAAAATCCAACCACTGCCAATCTGATTATCTACAAGAAACTTAAAGCCCAGGCCCGATACATCCGGCGAAAAGCTAAAAAAGAGTCTTGGATTCGTTTTGCTTCATCTGTCACTAAAGACTCAAGTGCAGGACTGATCTGGCGGAAAATAAGATGCCTTACCGGAAAGTCTCCATCAATTCCTTCCTCAATCATCGTCTATAAAGGACAAGAGGTAACCCTTCCCGAGAATATTGCAAACATCCTCGCGGAATCTTTTGCTCACCATTCTGCATCAACCTCATATGATCCAACTTTCCTAAAAGCCAAATCAGTAGCTGAAAAATATAAAATAAAATTCAGAACGAAGTCAGCCCTCTCTTATAATGAACCATTTACCATATATGAATTAGAAGAATCTTTAAAAAAATCAGCCAATAGTGCACCTGGTCCAGACGGCATATACTACTTAAGGTTAAAAAATCTAAATGAGAGAACTCGTTACTCTCTCCTAAAACTTTTCAACTGAATATTTGTCGCAAATTACTTTCCCCTATCCTGGTGCCATTCTGTAGTTCTACCCATTCCAAAACCAGGAAAAGACCAATCAGACCCGCACAATTATAGACCAATTTCACTTACTAGTTGCTTAGGTAAGACTCTGGAAAAAATGGTACATTGTCGCCTTACCTGGTATCTGGAAACTCAAACTACTGTGAACAACGATCAGTTTGGTTTTCGTAAAAACAGATCTACCTTAGACCTTATGATAAAGGCTGAGGCAAATGTGCGAAATACATTCATAAAAACGAACATTTGGTTATGGCGAGCTTAGATATAGAGAAAGCCTTTGAAACTACGTGGCGTTATGGCATCCTTCGTGACCTGCATGCCCTAGGATTAAAAGGACATTTACCAGCATTAATTCAGAGCTTTCTCGAATATCAAACTCTCCAGGTCTGTTATCGAGGTACACTCTCCAAAATCTACAAACAGGAGGAAGGAGTCCCACAAAGGTCAGTCCTTAGTGCCACACTCTTCGCAGTTAGAATACACACTCTAACAACAACCATACCGAATTCAGTAGAAACTTATCTTTATGCCGATGACCTCACTATATCCAGTCACTCACAAAATATGTACTCTATTGAAAGGAAACTCCAACTATCAATAAATAAAATAAAAACGTGGACGTCACAAAATGGTTACAGACTGTCAGCAGAGAAAACTGTCACTATACACTTCTGCAAGAAGCGAAAACTGCACCCTGATCCTGAATTGCTACTGGGAAATCATGCTGTTCCAGTCAATGACAATATTAAATTCCTAGGTTTAATATTGGACAAGAAATTAAACTTCCTGAAACACATACAGCATGTACGAACTATTTGTTTGAAGAAAATGAATATTCTTAGAGTGCTTTCTGCGATGTCATGGGGAGCTGATCGACTAGACTATGGTGCACCCGTATATGACTCAGCTAGAAAATCAGCATTACAGTCCCTAAATACCATTCAACATAATGCACTTAGAATAGCTCTAGGTGCCTTCTGAACGTCGCCAGTCCAGAGTCTTTATATTGATGCACATGAACCTCCATTATCGTTTCGGAGGCAGATGCTGCTGCTTATGTATGCTGTCAAACTTCGGAGTATGCCCTCACATCCCATCTGGCCTTCCATGTTTACTCCGTCTTTCCAAAATTTATACAGAAATAAACCAAATGAAAATAAACCTGCTGGAATCAGATTGAAGGATGTTACACAGAATTGGAGTGTACCACTAGACAATATCCACCCAGACACCAGAGAAATTGAGCCTCCATGGTCCACTTTCAAACCTTTATTCGATGAATACTTTCAAAAGTGGGGAAAACAGGCGTTGGACCATCAAAATATACAGCAGCTACATTCAACTCATGCATCAGCAAACACTCACTGTCTTCAAATATATACTGATGGATCCAAATCTGATACAGATGTAGGTGCGGAAGTAGTCCTTCCCACTTGTGTAATCTCCGAAAAACTTTTCCCAAGTTGCAGTATTTACACCGCTGAACTCTATGCAATACAAATGGCTGTCAAACATGTCAACAACAGGTCTAATGAAGAAATTATAATCTATACCGATTCCTTGAGTGCAGTAACTTCTATACAACATAAATGTCCGAACTCTCATCCTATTCTGAAAGAAATCAGAGCTCAGCTAATCAATCTCGCAAAATATAACACAGAGGTAAGGTTCTGCTGGATTCCTGGGCATGCTGGAATCCAGGGAAATGAGAAAGCAGATCAAGCAGCAAAAAATTCAGTCAACCCCGTATCTTCACTTGCCTCGATTCCTTATATGGACTGTAAACTTATCATAAAACAGTTATGTATTGACCAATGGACATCATTATGGCAGAAACAGACCCAAAATAAACTTTTCCAAATAAAGAAAAAGCCACAGTACTGGAAATCTAGTTTACGATTAAACAGACGAGAAGAGGTTGTCCTTGCAAGGACACGCATTGGTCATTCCTATCTCACCCACCTCCATTTGTTGACAGGGGATGAACCTCCTCACTGTCGTCATTGTTCCGCCCTACTTACAGTGAAGCAAATTCTCTTCGAGTGTCCTTACAATCATGCTGCCCGATTAACAAATTTTAAATCGGTTTTAACCCAAAACAATTCATTAGAGATGAACCATATTCTCAGTGATGACGCAAATCTATCCGATTTATTTAGTTTTTTAAAACAAATTCATTTATATGAACTTATCTGACATATTACTGGAAAAAAAAAAAAATCATTTGCACGATTACTGTGACAGGCACAATTTGGCCTCAGTTGCCCTTGTGCCAATAAACGTCCATTTAAACCAACCAACCAACTCCAGAAGGTACAATTTGCAGAACTCCAGAAGCTAGAAGTTGCAATTTGGTAAGCGCTACCCTTTGTTTCACTCACCAATCTTGTTGCTCTTCTCTGTGCTCATTCCAGCAGCTCTGCATCCTTCCTAATATGAGAGGCCTCCTGACCTGTATGTAGTATTCAGTCTCCACTAATGCAGGTGTTCCCCCTTGTTGAGTTATTTCTCTCACTCTTTTCCTCTTGTATATTAATGATATTCTTCCATTGATGATAGTACATTGCATTCCACCTTCTAGTTTGAGAAACCCTGTCCTGCACAAACATCTTCAATTTCTCAAATATTAACTACCAATTTTCTAAATATTGATCTCAAGTTAATTCTCCAGTAGGGAAAGATAACTTAGTTGAACCTTCTGAAACTCACTCCTCTCTTATATCTCACAAAAAGATTTTTCTGCTCCTATTTTTATCTTCACTGATAATCAGATTTCTAGACAAGATCACATATCTTTTTAAGAAATTAACATGACTTTTAATCTCTGTTGGCATGAGCACATTGCAAATATTGCTTTCTCTTCGTCTAAAAAACTAGATTTTCTCTTTCACTCTTAGCATTACTATTATTCCAAAAAGCTATTCACTCTAGACAGATCCCAAATCTGCCTGAGCATGGAATATTATTCCCAAATCTGGGATGGTGCCCTAAAAATCTCTCTGTCTTCTAGATTCCATTCAAAATAGAGCAGTTAGGTTAATTAGTGACCTGCCTCAAATTTCTTCTCTCTGTCTCAGAGGCATTCTGTTTCTGCTGTGTCCCTTTTCTTTATATACTTCCATGGGCACTGTTTTTCTGAACTGGCATCTATAATTCCCATCCTCTCTTCCAAACCAGTCCAAGTTCGTGCTGAAATCAGTCAGAATCCTTTTGCTGTAAAACTTCAAACTCATAGAATCAAATTTCCTCCTTCATTTTTTTTTCTACTTCTTCTTTCTGTAACAACCTCCATTCATACATTTTTCCCAAAAATTACAATCTACAGAAATTCAAGTGTAATAGTAGTAGTAGTGGCATGTGATGCAAGAAAGCAAATGTATGAGCTTATGCAGCATCAGCCAAAAAAAAAAAAAAAAATCACACCAGTCCCTCCAAATGTCTGTCCAGTTCCTCCTTAAATTTATTCAACCTATCAACTACAACGACAGATGGAAGTTTGTTCCAGCAATTAACTACCCGCTGGCTAAAGGCAAATTTCGCACATCTATTCTACATCTGTCCTTTCTTAATTTGAATTTATGCCCCCTTAGGTTCGTAATCTGAACAAGTGGAAGGATCGCATCAGAATTCAACGTGTTGAACCCATTCAAGGCCTTATACACCTCGATCAGATCACCGCACAGGTGCCTAGTCTCCAGCCACTGCAATATGCAGAACTTAAGCCTCTCTTGATAAGAGGATCCCTTCATTCCCCTCACCAATCTTTTTGCCCTTCTCTGTACTCTCAATTAAATCTACATCCTTCCTAAAATGAGGCCTCCAGACCTGTACGCAGTACTCAAGGCGTGGCCTGACCATTGCCTTATACAGAGGGATAATCACCTCCTTTTCCCTGCTAGCAAAATTCCTATATATCATTGATAAAACCCCATGACCTGCCCTGGCAGCATGTCTGCATTGCTCAGAAAACTTCATATCTGCCTGCATAATTACTCCCAGGTCTTTTTCATTTTCTACCACCTTAAGTGTAGTACCACACAGTTGGTACGTTTCTCTGGGGTTACTTCTACCCATATGCAGTACTTTGCATTTGTCAAGGTTAAACTTCAGTTGCCACTTCTTAGCCCATTTGCCCAAATTATCTAGATCCTGTTGCAGTAGCACACTGCTATTACTGTCATTAACAACCCTGCCAACCTTTGTATCATCTGCAAACTTCGACATTAAGCCTGATATACCTTCATCAATATCATTGATAAATATACAAAACAACAGTGGACCCAACACCAAACCCTGTGGGACTCCACTAATAACATTAGTCCAAGAAGAGCAGCACCCATTGATTACCACCCTTTGTCTTCTCCCACTTAACCATCCTTTTATCCATTGTAGCAACTTACCCTTAATACCATTCTGCTCCAATTTGTACAATAGTCTTCCATGCGCAACAGTGTCAAAAGCTTTCCTGAAATCCAAATATATGATATCCAAAGTATTTTTTGCATCCAGTTCCTTTGTAACTACATCATAATATCCTATCAAATTTGTCAGACAAGACTTTTCCTTAACAAACCCATGCTGTGTCTGAATTATTGCTGCAGTCTTGTCTAGATGATCCTGCAATGCATCTTTAACCATCGAATCCATTATTTTACACGGCACAGAAGTTAAACTAACTGGTCTGTAATTACTTGTGTCACCCTTCGATCCCCCTTTGTGGATTGGGGATACATTTGCACATCTCCAATCCGTGGGAACCTCTCCTGAGTCCAAGGATGCTCTCATAATTATGGCTAAGGGTTTGCTTAGTTGCTTTGCCGCCTCCTTTAATCTAACTGGATAGATCCCATCCACCCCAGGTGCTTTTCTTATGTTTAACTTCAACAGTTTCTCTTCCACTTTGCTCTCATTTATTACAAAATCATTAAGTATCCTGCTACAATTTGATAACCTTCTGCCATTTTCGAACCTTAATAATTCCTCATGTGTGAATGTAGATGCAAAATACTCATTCAGTTTGTTTGCTATCTGAGCAGGATCATCAACAGTCGAACCATCGATGTCAAGCGGACCAATCAAATTCATCCCCTTCCTTTTAGAGTTTATATAAGTAAAGAAATCCTTGCTGTTTTTCTTAGCATCTTTTGCCAAGGATTTCTCGTAATCTGCCTTCGCCTGCCGAACCTCCTTTGTGACCTGATTACAGATTAACTTATATCTGTCATAGGCTTCTGAGTCGCTTGATAATTTATATGCATCCCATGGATTTTCCTTCTCTGTTACAAGTCTCATTAGTTCATTTGACAACCATTTAGGCCTAAACCTTGAACAATATTTCTTAATAGGTACGAAACTTTTAGTAGTTTCCACGATTAATTCCTTGAATGCTTCCCACTTAGAATTTACTGTTGGTAACATCGTCAGTTGATCCCGCTGTACAGAATTTAAAAACTGTTGGAGACCACTGTACTCGCCTTTACGGAAGCAAAAACCTTTTCCTTTACCCCTGATGGTAATTAAATCTTTAAGTAAATCCCACGTCAGTACACTGTGATCACTGCCACCTAGTGGTTCTTTTATTTGCAAATTCCTAATACATGAATGATCACTGCTGATAACCAGATAAAGAGTATTACTTTCTCTGATTGCCTCTCGAACATGCTGCTGCAGAAAACAATCATCCAATAAATCCACAAAAGTCTGACTTGTGTGTGAGTGACCAACCCACAAGTTCCAGTCAATAGCTAGGAAGTTAAAATCCCCCATTATAAGACATTCCGATTTACTACCCCACTCTATTTCTCTGTACAATTGTTCATTGTACTCATTCGAGTCATTAGGCCTATAACACACTCCTACTTTTATTTTTGCTTTCGCAGTGCTTATGTCACACCAAACTGACTCAACAGGGCACTGTTCATCTATATCAACTGGATGCACTTCTTTTGATTTTATGTTTTTCTTAATTAACAGCATAACACCTCCTCCCTTCCTATCTTGTCTATGCTTTCTGTACACATTGTACTCCCCAAATTCCAGTTCGGCATTCCTTATATCTGTGTGAAACCATGTCTCTGCTATCCCAACAATAATATCAACAAGTATCTTCTTTCCACTTATCAACCTTCAACCCATGCACGGTACTAATTGCTGTATGTTCTAATACCTCTCATACTTGGGATTTTCATTAAAAAAAAATAAATAAAAAAATAAATTAAATAAATTTAAGGTTCTTTTATGTGAGATGTGAGCCCAAAGTTTTTTTGATTAGGGTAATAAAATTAATGTTGGCTTACTTTAGTCACATTTTGGTATTTCTCCTTGAAATTAGTCGCCTCTACAATTTATTATACATTGATCCAAGTTCTTTTCACACTGTTTCAAGCATTTCTGGAACTCCTGTTTCTCGTTGCTTCCCAACAATTCCTGTGCTTCAGCTTGGATCTAAGCAGTCTTCATCCTTTTAATTTGATTTTCATTTTGATGTATAGGAACATGCCAGTTCAGGGGAATAGGGAGGATATGAGACCATTGCTTTTTTTTTGGGCTTAAAACTGCTGAACTGAGAAAACTGTGGGGTTTATGCATTGTTGTGATGCAGAAACCAATCCTGAGTGCACAATTCATCTGGTTGTTTTCTTTTGACATCTGTCAAATGCCTTAAGGCTCTGATGTAGAACTTGTGATTTTCAAGTTGGTGTGGTGGGTGGAACTCCTGATGAAAAATTCCCTCATCATTGAAACAAAACACTGCTGTGCTCTTGATGTTTGATCTAACCTACCTTGCCATTTTTGGACGGAGAAAATGGACTTGTCCATTTGGAGAACTGCTGCTTTGTTTCTGGGTCGTAAACCATAGACCCAGCTTAATCTTGTTATCTTCCCTTGTCTTGATGCACTTTTTCAGCATTTTCATCAGTCCAACTTGAGGATGGGCAAATGCTCAAAGTCCTGATCTGAAGTTTTGCCCATCTTGGAAACACAAAACGCATTGAAAAGTTTTTGTTCTGTTCATATCACCAATGTATTTAGCAGTACCCATTATTACCAAATGCTTGTTTAAGCATTTTGGAAGGCTCTGAAGCTATTTTCCAAAGCTTATGAAAAAATTTGATGCAAATTCATTGTTTCTTAATGTCTCATTAGCGTCATTTTATTTGGCTACAAAAATTGCAAAACATATCGAACCGAAACACACTTAAACACCAATTACACAAAAGCACAACATCCTGTTGGTGCCAAACTCGCCACACCATCTTGCAATGAATTAGTTCAGAGATATCTAATGCCACCCTGCTATTACTATATATGGTATTGTGCTCCATGCAGTTAGTCTAGAAGCTTTTTGCTTATCATCTTGTATGTTTTTATAGAATAAATTTGTTTCTCTGCTATTTCAGAAAATATATCAAAAGAAAATCCCTACTGTTACCTAGCCCTGTTTTTTAAAAGAAACAAATGAGTATACAATTTTCTTGCTTGATGTTATGTAAAACTTCTTTTACATTATGTATAACAAGATCATAGTTTATTTAAAATTCTGTACATGCATATATTGCATATGTATGTTTTTGTTTTTGCTTTTTTTTTAGCTTTTGACTTCTGTAATGGCTTCAGGAAACGTTGAACTGTGGCTTGGTGATTTATTAAAACTGCAGCAAGAATCTCTAAATTCAGTTATCAGAAATGGTTATCACAGTATAAATGAAGAAGATTTTGATCTAATTACTTTCTTGAATGCATATATTGCACAGGTATTTGAAATTTTAAAGATATTGTCATTATCTATTACTATGAGTGTTATCCCAAATATAATCCACATAGGTGCTTAATTTAAAATGAATTTATTTCTTAACATAATTTACCTTAAAAACTTTCATTAGTCCCCTTCGTGCCGTATGACTACTTTCCAATGTTTAGCTAATTTTTGAATGTAGTTGTAGTATTAGAAGCATGTGCTGCGAAAAAGCAAGCTTATGTAGCATCATCCAAAAAAATAATAAAATAAAATAAAATAAAAATAATTTCACCCATCCATTAAGTTCATCCAGTTCCTCCTTAAAGTTATTTAAGCTATCAACTTCCACCATGACATGGAAGTTTGTTCCAACAATCAACTACCTGCTGGCTAAAGACAAATTTCTACACATTTATTCTTCAACTGTCTTTCCTCAAATTTAATCTGTGCCCCCTCAAGTTCGTAATCTGAGTAAGAGGAAGAATCCCATCAGAATTGAGCCTGCTCAACCCATTCAAGCCCTTAGACACCTCGATCAGATAACCTCACAGGTACCAGATGTCACAATTTGCAGAACTCCGGCTTTTCTTTGTAAGACGACCCCTTTGTTCCCCTCACTAATCTTGTAGCTCTTCTCTGTACTTGCTCAAGCAACTCTACATTTGTACTAAAATGATTCCTCCAGACCTGGATGTGGTACTCAAGATGTGGCCTGACCATTGCCTTATACAAAGCAATAATCACCTCCTTTTCACTACCAGCAGAATTCCTGTATATCATTGACAACACCCTATTACCTGCTCTGGCAGTCTGTCTGTGCTTTCCGAAAACTTCATAACTGACAGCACAATTACTCCCAGGTCTTTTTCATTTCCTGCCAACCTTAGTGTAGTTCCACAGAGTTGATATGTTTGGCTGGGGGTTACTTCTACCCATATGCAGTACTTTCATTTTAAAGAAACAATTGAGTATACAGTTTTATTTCTTGATGTTATGTAAAATTTCTTTAGTTGCTACTCCTCAGTCCATCTGCCCAACATTTCTAGATTCTGTTGCAATAGCACACTGCCATTATTGTCATTAACAAACCTATCAAACTTGGTATCATATGCAAACTTGGATGTTAAGCCTGATATACCTTCACCAATATCATTGATAAATATACAAAACTACAGTGGGCCCAACACCGAACTGATGGACACTACCAATAACATTATTCCACGAAGAGCAGCGTCCATTGAATACCACTCTCTGTCTTCTCCCACACAACCACCTTTTATCCATTGCAGCAACTTACCCTGAATATCATACTGCTCCAGTTTTTACAGCAGCCTCCCATGTGCAACAGTATTGAAAGCTTTCCTGAAATCCAAGTATATGATATCAAAATTATTTTTTGCATCCAGTTCCTTTGTAACCACATCATAATATCCTATCAAATTTGTCAGACAAGACTTTCCTTTAACAAACCCATGCTGTATCTGAATTATTACTGCAGACTAGTCTAGATGATTCTGCAATGCTTCTTTAACCAGTGACTCCATTATAATCGTCCCCGGAACAGACTAGTTAAACTAACAGATCTGTAATTACTTGTGTCACCCTTTGATTGCCCTTTGTGAATTGGGGATTCATTACATCTCCGGTCTGTGGAGACTTCCCCTGAGTCCATGGATGCTCTCATAAATATGGCTAAGGGTTTGCTTACTTCCTTTACCATCTCCTTTAATATAACTGGATAGATTCCATCCACCCCAGGTGTCTTTCTTATGTTTAACTTCAACAATTTCTCCTCCACTTTGCTCTCACTTATTGCCAAATCATTAATCTCCAATTTAGAGTTTAATAAACTATTAAACTCTAAATTGGAGATTCTTAGTAGGGCTTCAGAGTGTCTACTATGAATAGTAGACACTCTGAAGCCCTACTAAAAATCCCAAAATTTGCAAATATTCCTGTCACAGTAACTCCACATGCCACCCTAAATTCATCCAAAGGAGTGCTCTCTGAGTGGGACTTATTAAATGTTACTGAAGAGGAATTAGTCCAAGAGCTACAAGACCAGTTCTCTATAGAATTCCTCATGTGTGAATGTAGAAGCAAAATACTCATTCATTTTGTCAGCTATCTGAGCAGGATCATCAACAGTCGAACCATCGATATCAAATTGACCAATCTGATTCATGCCCTTCCTTCTAGAGTTTATATAAGTAAAGAAATCCTTGCTGTCTTTCTTAGCATCCTCTGTCAAATATTTCTCATAATCTGCTTTAGCTTGCCTAACCACCTTTGTGACTTGATTACAGACTAGTTTATATCTACCACATGCTTCTGTGTTGCTTCATAATTTATATGCACCCATGCATTTTTCTTCTCTGCCACAAGTCTCATTAGCTCATCTGACATCCGTTTAGGCTTAAACATTAAACGGTATTTCTTAGTTGGTATGAAAAGCCTAGTAGCTTCCACGATTACTTCCTTGAATGCTTCCCATTTAGAATTTTCTGTTGGTAACACCATCAGTTGTTCCACTGTATAGAATTTAAAAACTGTCTGAGGCCACTGTAGTCACCTTTACGAAAGCAGAACCCCTTCCCTTTTCCCCTGACGATAGTATTACTACGGGGGGGGATATTAAAAATTTAGTACTCTTACCTAGAAATAATAGCCCTAGAAAGGCGAAATTTTACAGGAACTTTAATCCTTTTCTATGTACTATCCATGTATAATAACACATTTCTCCCATCTATGAATCAGTTGTTTAATGCCTTGATCATAGAAATCTGCACTTTTTGTCTGAATCCATAATTTCACCACATCATTGATAACTTCTTGAGACAAATCAAGGCAGTGTCCATGCAATGGTTTCTTCATTTTTCAAAACAAGAAGAAGTCTGACAGTGCTAGGTCAAGAAAATAGGGTTGATGCTGCAGTAGTTTGAAGCATTACACAAATCCAGCAGTTTGAAAGAACATTGCATTTGACATTTCTTCTGCAAAGACGTCAGCAGTCTTGGAATCCATCATGCCGAGGCCTCAGACATGTAAAATGCTGTGGGCAGACCCACAAAGTTCAAAGACGGTTGTATAGGTTGAGCAGCACCAGCTGCTCAACCTTTGCAACCGTCAAAAACACTTATATGACTGCACTGGAACTTCCATTTCCAATTTTTTACAGTGTCATATTATGGACAGTTCTGCCCTTATAGAGTTGTCATTAATTCATCAATTTCCTGAGCTTTCTGTCCATGCAAATGCCTGGATTTAATAACTTCTCGTTACTCCACTTTCTCAAACCATAGCTTCCTTCCTTAGATTCCGCCCTCCATTTGTGGAGTACGATCTGCTATGGGAATGAAATTTCACATATTAGTTATTGAGTATGTAGAAAACTTATATTAAAAATGGGAACTTCCTACTGCTGCTTTATCTAGGTCAGGGGACAAATGTTTACCCCCTGATATCTTTAAGTAAATTCCATATCAGTTCACTGTGATCACTGCCACCTCATGTTTCCTTTATCTGCAAATTCTTAATGCACGAATAACCATTGTCAATAACCAGATGAAGAGTATTACACTGTCTGGTTGCCTCTCGAACATGCTGCAGAAAAGAATCATCCAATAAATCCACAAAAGTGCTACTAGTATGGGATTGACCAACCCACAAGTTTCAGTCAATATCTGGAAGTTAAAATCCCCCAATTATTAGAAATTCTGATTTACTGGCCCACTCTTATTTCTCTGTACAATTGTTTGTTGTACTCATTAGTGTCATTAGGCCTGTAACACATTCCTACTCTCATGGTTGCTTTCCCAGTGCTTATGTCACACCAAACTGACTCAACATGTCACTGTCCATCTATGTCAACTGGATGCACTTCCTTAGATTTTGTGTTTCTTAATTAACAGCATAGCCACTCCTCACTTCCTATACTGTCTATCCTTTATGTGCACATTGTACTCCCCAAATTCCAATTCTGCACTGCTTATATCTCTGTGACACCACGTCTCTGATATCCCAAGAATATCCGCCTTTGATGTCTTGATCAGCACTTCATATTCATCAAATTTATTTACTGTACTCCTGGCATTGGTGTACATACAAGTATATATATACTCCTGTTCTTACTCTTAGTTACCCTAACACAGCCCTTGTATTTATTTTTTCCATGGTGACTCCCGCCATTCCCTGAAATACCCAGCACCCCTCCCTCCTGGCTCCTGCTCATTCTAATAGAATCAGCAAGAATTCTTTTCACCTCTGCCTGTGGCTACTGTTAATCTTTTAGTCTGTGAATTCCCCACCAAGCTAACAGATTTTCCGATGCACCTAACACTGCCTCGATAGCATTAGCAAATTTTTTTGCACCCCTTCTATTTAAGTATATGCCATCCATGTAGAAACAGTCTCTCCTGTTAACAAGCACAGATCATGCTGAGAAAAATTCCATCCCATGTGCCTTGCAAAATCTCCCCAGGACCGAATTGATTGACAAGGTTGCATCATGTCCTCCATTCTATTGTGTCTTGGCAGAATTTCAGTCACTTTCAAATTTAACCCTAACTCATGACGTTTTTTCAACATTGAATTGTACTTGATAAATAAATATGGATCTCCTCTCTTAAAGTCATTAGTGCCAACGTGTACGACAACATTACCCTTTGTGCCCTTTAAAGATCATATCTGTTCTACAACATCGTCAACTTTTGCTCTGGCATAGATACTCCAGTCCTATTCCACTACTCCGTTTTACACAATATATTACCAGGCTCCCAGATAATGGAGTCAATTTCAATAATTAGCCCATTTGGGACCAGCACATTCTGCTTTGGAGATTGCCACTGTGTTGCCTGATGTACAAGAGTGAGCTCTTGCATTGATTTGGCCAATTGAGAGCTTGATGGGTTATCCATTTTAATACTTTGTCAAACTCTCATAGTCATCCATTAGATTGTTGAATTGGTGCCTAATTTCTTGACACTCTTCACCTCGCACACAGAAAGACATCCTCCTTGGCTAGATCATACCCCATTCCAGAAAGGGTCTGGAAACATTTCACAAGCTGCACATTTTTTTAGGCTGTGATATGATGGAGAATCTCCCCACCCCTGTTCTTCCCTGAGTCCCAGCACTCCCACTACTTTGTACCTGTTGTTTTGCTGCTCTAGTCTGGTGTATGATATCCAATTGAGTACTATTGATTAAAAATGAAAATCAATTTAATTAATTTTCAATACTACACTATCTAATAGATTCCTACAGGCAGTGATACATATTACTCTATCTAGTTTTATGTTACAGAGTCTACGTTGTTTAACCATCTGCTGAAGTTAAGCTGTCTGGTGCATTGAGTCATGACTCCTCTGAACCCTTCTAAAGGCAGAAATCTTTGTCCATGCAATTTTTTCTTGAAATTGGTGCATATATGCACCAATTTCAAAAAATTTACAAATTATAGTGTTAATTTTGTTATTTATATCATAAATTATAAATATATGATTTTAATTATAAATTTAATTAATTATTATAATTTTATTATTTTATAAATTTTAATTATATTATTATAAATTATGGTCTAATTTACAAAATTAAAAAAATTTGAAATTATAGCATAATTATATATTTATTATATATTTTGTAAATTACAGCATATTATTACAATCTAAATACAAGAACTTGAGAAAATACTTGTATTTAGATTGGCATAGTATTGAACAGCCTATGAAAGGTGAGATAGTAATAGAGGCATGTAATGCAGAAAGCAAATGTATAGACTTATGTAGCATCAGCCAAAAAAAAAAATTCACACAACCACTCCCTCTAAATGTTTATCCAGTTCCTCCTTGAATTTATTTAAGCTATCAACTTCCATAACAACAGATGGACGTTTGTTCCAGCAATTAACCACCTGCTGGCTAAAGGCAAATTTCCACACATCTATTCTACAACTGTCTTTCCTCAATTTGAATTTATGCCCCCTTAGGTTCGTAATCTGAGCAAGTGGAAGAATCCCATCAGAATTCAGCAGGCTCAACCCATTCAAGGCTTTATCCACCTCAGTCAGATCACCTCACAGGTTCCTAGTCTCCAGCCGCTGCAATTTGCAGAACTTAAGCCTCTCTTGGTGAGAGGATCCTGCCATTCCCCTCACCAATCTTGTTGCCCTTCTCTGTACACACTCAAGCAAATCTACATCCTTCCTAAAATGAGGCCCACACCCTGACCATTGCCTTATACAGAGGGACAATCACCTCCTTTTTCCTGCTAGCGAAATTCCTGTATATCATTAACAAAACCCCATGACCTGCTCTTGCAGCCTGTCTGCATTGCTCAGAAAACTTCATATCTGACTGAACAATTACTCCCAGGTCTTTTTTATTTTCTGCCACCCTAAGTGTAGTACCACACAGTTGTTACATTCCTCTGGGGTTACTTCTACCCATGTGCAGTACTTTGCATTTGTCAATGTTAAACTTCATTTGATACTTCTCAGCCCATCTTCCCAAATTTTCTAGATGCTGTTGCAGTAGCACACTGTCATTAACAACCCATCTGCAAACTTCACCACTAAGCCTGATATACCTTCATGATAATGATAAAAATACAAAACAGCAGTGGGCCCAACAGAGAACCCTGTGGAACTCCAGTAATAACATTAGTCCATGTAGAGCAGCATCCATTGATTACCACCCTTTGTCTTCTCCCGCTCAACCATCCTTTTATCCATTGTAGCAACTTACCCTAACTAATATAAGATAACTAATATAATTAATAAAAAAGAAAAGAGACTAAATTATTATTGTCAAATTGTTTCTTATGTTAAATAATAAAATAAATGTTGAAACCTCTCCTCCTTCTAAGTATTTAAAAAGAACCAAAATCATACCAGTTTTTAAAAAAACATATTAGAAATTAAAAGGCAAATTTCTGATTAATATTGTGAACTGCAGGCCATATCAGAGGGGGCAGCAGTTGGCATTGGCCTACGATTTTGAAGGGTGCGTACTCCCCTAAGTTGAACAAAATTAAGATGTGTTACTTAACATTGGGTTTTTTTTTTTTTACTTCAGATCAGTTTTGTGGGACAATGAAAAAATATGTGTTGCAGCAAAGAGAAAGCGTGCCAAATTTCAAGAAGCTCTCAAAAAATCCAAATCAATTACTGACTTTGTAATTGAATACAGAAGGTAAAACTCCCAAAGAAACTGATGATAAACTGAAACGGGAAATAGGGAAACCACAATTGTCTCCACATCACAAATCGACATTGAACTTATTGATAAGAGGAATAGAATTGACACTGAATCATTTCTAAAAGTTCAGAACTTTGACGTACCAACTGCTGTCCGCAAGGATAAGAATACTCACTCATTTCCAACTGGCCTTTTTACAGTAACATTCACAAATGGAGAGAAATATAAACGAATCTGGCTGTGTTGGGGTCAAGCGAAGCAATCATTGTATTGTGCACAAACAAGGTGCATAATACAATGATATACAGGAATCTTCTAATGTGAGTGTATTAACCAGTGATCCAGGTGGAGTATTGAGAAAGGGTGGAGAAAATTAACGGATCACATTCCATGTCAAGAAAATTCTAACTTACACAAGGAAAACTATATTGCATGGAAAGAAGCTTGTAAGGCAACAATGAGCAGTGCTTCAACTTCAGTTGACAATTATATTGTTGACCAGCTCAAGGCTAAAAGTAATAAATGGAAGAAAATTGTTTATCACATTCTTGATATCATACCATTTTTGTCAGAGAGGGGGCTTGCTTTCTGTGGTTCTTCTGAACAAATTGATGATAGCCATAATGGAAATTTTTGGAGTATTGTTGAATTTCTGAGCAAATATGATTCATTATTAGCCGACATATTGCACGTGTATGGAATGCACATGAGAAAACACTGCTCCAGGTACACTACCTATCAAATAAAACACAAAATGAGTTCATCGAAAAAGTGAATGCAAAAGTAAATTTTTGAAGAAATAAAAGCTGCGAAGTATTTTGCAATTGCTGTTGATGGAATGCCTGATTATTCTCATAAAGAACAGCTATCATTCATCATCAGATATGTGAAGAGGGAAGATGCCAGTTTTTCAATTGAAGAATGCTTTCTTGCATTTCATGAATTTTCCAAAAAGACGGGTGAAGGAATTGCAGAGAAAATTTTAAACTTCTTAGTAAGTCTCAATCTAAACTTTGAAGACTGTGTGTGTATGTCAAGCATATGACAATGGCTTTAATATGGCAGGAAAGTACAATGGTGCACAGGCTATCTTAAAGGAGAAGAATGAGAACTGCATTTTGTCAAATTGTGCAAATCATATGAATCTCATTGGTATGGATTGTGCTGAAGCTTGTACTAAAGCTATAACATTCTTTGGAATCATACAGAAAATGTTCAATGTCTTCAGTTCAAGTCCCCAGCAGTGGGAGATACTGAAAGAACACCTTCCTGTCTCACTGCATAAAATGTCAAAAACAAGATGGTCAGCAAGAATTGACTATGTAAGACCAATTGTACAGCATTTGGATAGTGTCAGAAATGCAGTGGCAGAGCTGAGTGAAGTTACTAATTTTACAGAAGAGTGTAAGTCTGATCTTTGGGGTATCAAAAATTACTTGGATACCTTTGAATGTGTACTGATGTCAGCCCTTTGGATTAAAGTTCTCACATTGATCCATGAGGTCAACTTAATAGAATCTCATGATGCCATATTAGATGTAGAAAAGGTACAATATTGATCAACTACGGGCAGATACCCTGAAACTGAGAGAGAAATGGAGTGGTGTACTTAAAGGAGCACGGCATGTGTAAATCAATATTGGTGTGCCAGATAGTTTTGCTACTCGCATGGGGTACCCAACTCAAAAGGATGCTGAAAATTGCTTCAGGATGAATGTGTTCTTCACCATAATCGACTTTGTTATCAATTGGCCTTTCATGTTGCTTTTCTGTAGTCAGGGACATTTGTAGACTTTTTGATTTTTTGTGGCACTTTAAGCAGTTAGATGAGAATGAGTTGTTGCAGATATCTAAACAATTTCAGCTGTGATACCTAAATCATATTTTAAGTAATATTCAGAGTGAAGTGTTTCTTAAAAGAATTTTTGATGTAAATTTCAAATTTGATGCTGTGTTACTGAAGAAAATTTATGGTCAAATATTGAACCTGAGATTGGGTAATGTTTTCTGATATGTTCTCATTGTGTTGTACATTTTTCTGTCATTGCCAGCAACAGTGGCCTCTAATGAGAGGAGCTTCAGTGTCTTAAAATGAATTAAATCATGCTTTCAGTACACAATAGTGCAAGAATGTTTGAATGGATTAGCAGTTTTGAACATCCACGGTGACAAGACAAAGTTGCTTGACTTTTCTGTTGTAATAGATGAATTTGCCCAAAGAAAGCATTTTTGAATGTGAAGAAGTGATGACCATTTCTGATCTGAAATTCCGAATAAACACATACAGAATAAACATAAATGTACTGTTGTATTTACTGCTTCTTATAACCATATTGTACTCTGTTGTCTTATATACCGGGCCTCCATAGCCAGGTGGGCAGGAGCAGGTGTGTAGCACACGCTTCTTGAATAGACAGGGGTTTGAGCCCGTGACCACCAAATACAGAGGATGCGAAAAGGTCAGGCTCCGGGTGCCAAGCGTATTTCGAGGCCAAGCGATATTTGTGAGATTCATAAAGTGCTCTTCAAAGGCGATTAAAGTTGTTTTTTAGTTCGTACATTTCTCTAAAGCCTTATTTTTTAAAACCGTTCTACACTTGAAAAGCCACAAGTTAGAACACAGAAAGAATAGCCACCTTTCTTTTTTATCCATATTTCTAAATCACTAACCAACTGACACTTTAGCCGCTTGGCCTCCTAGCGGCACTGCTCCTGCCTCCCCGTGGCGGGGCCTGAAATCTTGGCAAGTAAGTCCACTTGCCAAGGGCTAAAAGGAGCAAACATGGCTAACACAGACCATCAGGATATTGAGAACGATAATCCAAAGAGACAAAAGACTGATTGGATGGATCAACCTTGCCCATCGTTCTTAATCATCCACTCTCTTACTAGTCAGCCCATGAATAAACTGTCTCCGTTTGTCATATAAAAACATCTGGAGGGTATTGCAGGATCTCCCAAGACGGTGAAGAGACTGCAATCAGGAGACTTACTTGTAGAAACCACCAACCACAGACATTCCGAAAAGCTATTACAACTTACAAGCTCTGCTGGCATTCCAGTTAAAATATCTCCACACACAACCCTAAATTCATCTAAGGGTGTGATATCCAGTTGGGACTTATTGAATGTCACCGAGGAAGAAATAACCCAAGAGCTGCAGGGACAACATGTAATTGAAGCAAGACGAATAATGGTTAAAAAAGATAATCAACTTACCCCTACAAGAAATATTATTCTCACCTTCAATACACCCAACTTACCCTCCTCTGTAAAAGCAGGTTATTTACTTTGCCGCATCCGCCCTTACATACCAAACACTTTAAGGTGTTACAAATGCCAAAAGTATGGCCACTCACAAACTGTATGCAGAGGAGTTCCTATCTGCCCTAATTGTGGATCCTCAGATCATATACAAGGTAACTGTACAGCAACAAAAATGACCTGCCCAAATTGCAAAGGTGACCATCCTGCATATTCAAAGACATGTGAAAAGTGGAAAACCGAGAAAAAAATAGTAAAATACAAGGTTGAGAACAAAGTAAGTTACAAAGAAGCGAGAAAATTAGTTGCTCCTTCTATAACCAAAAATATGACCTATGCCAATGCTGTAAAAAAATATCAAACAGTCTGCACTCAAACTGATGTAACAGTTCCCACTAACAAATCAATTTCTGATTGGGCTAGAAATGTTCTTTCTAAGCAACAATCCAAGTTCTCTGACCAGGCAAATAATACTCCTCTAACAATACCAGCGGCATCTCCTACTCCAGTCATAGATACCATATCTCATAGTTCAAACGCAAATGTAGTAAAAAATATTCAGGACCCCACCATGGACACAGATGGCACATCCATACAGGAAGATCCCCTTCTAGAAGTCCATGCAGAAGAAGAAATGGACACAGGTCGGCCAGTTTTCTCCAAAAAAGATAAATCTAAATTAGAATGTCATAAGCCAGTAACCTTCAAAAAGCAGTCAGATACATCTCCATCAATTAAATACAAATAATGCCTTGTATTTTACAATGGAATTGCAGAGGCTTTCGTTACAATACAGATGATATCCGTGATCTAATTAACCGATATTCTCCAGTTGCCCTTTGTCTTCAGGAAACTTACCTAACCTCGCAAGTTTCTCCTTCAATAAAGAACTGTCTTTATCGAAGAGATCGTAATACAGCAAATGCTGCCCATGGTGGTGTAGCAATCTTGATAAATTCAAAGATCCCAACTAAACATATTCCACTTCAAACTGAAATAGAAGCTGTTGCTGTTCATATAACTCTCCATATTTCAATAACCCTTGTCTCAATATATCTACCACCAAGCCATACTTACTGTTTAAAATATTTTTTTCTTATGGCAGGAAACAATATATTTCACTGACAAAACTCAAATATTTTAGCATTAGCATTAGCATTACTAGAGGCATTTGATGCAAGAAAGCAAGCTTATGCAGCATCAGCCAAAAAAAAAAAACCCACTTCCACTTCACCCCTCTGTTCGTTCAAAATACCTGTCCAGCTGAGCCTTAAACTTATTTAGGCTATCAACCTCCACCACAAGGGATGGCAGTCTGTTCCACCAACCAACCACCCGCTGGCTAAAGGCAAATTTCCGCACGTCTATCCTACATCTGTCTTTCCTCAATTTGAATTTATGCCCTCTCAGGTGAATTTTCTGAGCTAGAGGAAGAATCCCATCAGCATTGAGCATGCTTAAACCATTCAAGGCTTTATACACCTCTATCAGATCACCTCGCTGGTGCCTAGTCTCCAGACACTGTAATTTGCAAAACTTAAGCCTTTCTTCGTAAGAGCACCCCTTTGTTCCATTCACTAATCTTGTTGCCCTTCTCTGTACTCGTTCCAGCAGCTCTACATCCTTCTTGAAATGAGGCCTCCAGACCTGTATACAGTACTCAAGATGTGGCCTAACCATTGCCTTATACAATGGAATAATCACCTCCTTATCCCTGCTGGAAAAATTCCTGTATATCATTGACAATACTCCATGAGCTACTCTTGCAGCCCGTCTGCACTGCTCAGAGAACTTCATATCTGCCTGCACAATCACCCCCAAGTCCCTTTCATTCTCTACCACTGTCAGTGTAGTACCACAGAGTTGATACGTTGCTCTGGGGTTGCTGTTTCCCATGTGTAGTACTTTACATTTGTCAATGTTAAACTTCATTTGCCACCTCTCAGCCCATCTGCTCAACCTTTCCAGATCCTGTTGCAGCAGCATAGTGTCAGTAGTGTCCTTGACAACCCTGCCAACCTTTGTATCATCTGCAAACTTGGACATTAAGCTTGATATACCATCATCAATATCATTTATAAATACAGTAAACAATAATGGACCCAACACTGAGCCCTGAGGGACTCCACTAATAACATTAGTCCACGATGAGCAGTGTCCATCGATTACCACTCTCTGTCTTCTCCCCCTCAACCACCCCTTTATCCATAGCAGTAATTTGCCTCCAATGCCACACTGCTCCAATTTGTGCAGCAGTCTTCCATGTGCAACAGTATCAAAAGCCTTTCTAAGATCCAAGTATATAATATCAAAGTTATTCCCTGCATCCAGTTCTTTTGTGACTGCATCATAGTATCCATTCAAGTTGGTCAGGCAAGACTTCCCCTTAACAAAACCATGCTGTGTCTGAGCTATAACTGAAGTCTTGTCTAAATGATCCTGCAGTGCTTCTTTAACCAGTGCCTCCATTAATTTTCCGGGAACAGAAGTTAAGCTCACAGGTCTATAATTACTTGTGTCAGCCTTTGATCCTCCTTTGTGAATTGGGGTCACATTTGCACATTTCCAGTCTATGGGTACCTCCCCTGAGTCCAAGGAAGCTCTCATAATTATGGCTAAGGGTTTGCTTACCTCCTTTGCTGCCTCGTTTAATATAACTGGATAGATCCCATCCACCCCGGGTGCCTTTCTTGTGTTTATCTTCAACAGTTTCTCCTCCACTTTACTCCCAGTTATTTCAAGATTCTGTAGCTTACTGCTAGAGTTGAATACACCTCTGGCATTCCCCTTGCTGAATAACTCCTCATGTGTGAATGTCGATGCAAAATATTCATTTAGTTTGTTAGCTACCTGAGCAGGATCATCAACAGTTGACCCATCAATATCAAGTGGACCAATCTGATTCATCCCCTTCCTTCTAGAGTTTACATAAGTAAAGAACTCTTTGCTGTTTTTCTTTGCATCCCTTGCCAAGGATTTCTCGTAATCTGCCTTCGCCTGCCTAACCTCCTTTGTAACCTGGTTGCATATCAACTTGTATCTATCATAGGCTTCTGTGTCATGTGTTAATTTGTAAGTATCCCATGCATTTTTGCATCGCGCACACACAAAGACATCCCCCTTGGCAGTATCATGTTCCGTACCCGATTGCACTGCAAACATCAAGCAAACAGTGCATTTTATAAGGCTGTGAGTCAGAGGACAACTGCCCCCCTCAGTTCTGCTCTGAGCCACAGCGCTTCCATTGGCTTGAGCCTTTTGCTTTGCTGCTCTGGTCTGAGTCATGATTCTATTAATTTATTAATTAATTATAATTAATTATGTTATGTTATTAATTATGTTAAATATAATTAATTATATTACGTTTGTAATCTAAGTCGTTATATGTATTTATTTAAACGTACAATTTAACTGCTAATGAAGTTCACTAACGCTATCTAGTACGGCATACAACTATCGTATCACAATGGCGGGAAAATTACGAACGGTATCGGAGTTGAAACACGTGGAAACCTTTACCGATACTTTTATGCAATTACAAGGCCGAGTAAAGAATAAATACACCAAGTTAATCAGAAAATCACAAAATAATGTTATACTACTAAATTTAAATCAAAAGTTTTAGAAAAACAATAATTTCAAATCAATAAATAAGAAAAATCCACTTAGCGGCTTGGAACACGACCGTCTCTAGTAGCCTCGTCAGCCAACTCTTTGAAGATTCTGATCTTGAAAAAAGATCTTGAAGATCTCTTCATACAGATACCTCCACCTCTCTGTATATTAGGGGATTTTAACGGGCACGACCCCTTATGGGGCGATCCTAAAATAGACACACGTGGTCGACTCGTTGAAAGCTTTCTCGAGTCACAAAACCTCACCTTACTCAATACTGGTGCGCACACTCACATACAACTCCCAACTGGACACACCTCAGCAATAGATCTCTCAATTTGTTCTCCAATTCTCTTTCCAACCATAGAGGTACATTTTAAATGATCCTATGGGCAGTGACCACCTTCCAATCATATGCAACTTTTTAATATCACAGACTCCTTCAAACAAACTCCGCAGGAAATGGAAATTTGTTCGTGCAAACTGGGAAAAATTTCGGTCATCAATCTCTTTTGATGGGGAAAAAATCCAGCTCCAGAATATTGATAATGTAACAGATTACATCACGTCACATCTCCTAAAAGTTGCCAAGGACACAATACCATTATCAAATCCCCCTGGTCGCAAGCACTATAATTACTGGTGGAATGAAGAATGCACAAGAGCAAAGAAAGCAAAAATTAAAGCCTGGAATTTATTTAGGTGATATCCAATCACAACCAATCTCATTAATTATAAGAAGCTAAGAGCGAAAGCACGATTTGTATAAAGGCAAGCCAAGAAAGAATCCTGGACCCATTTTGCATCGACCTTTAACAGAAACACTGATCTGAAAACTATATGGAAAAAAATTAGACAGTTATCTGGTAAGTTTCCTACTATACCTTCTCCAATCCTCTCCTGGAAAGGGCAAGATCTATCCAGTCCCTTAGATATTGCTAATGCTTTGGGCAATACGTTTGCTGAAATCTCAGCAGCATCAGCCTATTCTACATCTTTCAAACGAATTAAAACCACCAAAGAAAAGCATGCTATTAACTTTCAAACTGCCCGCCTTCTTTCATATAACAAACCTCTGCAATACTCTGAACTTTTGCATGTTATTAGAACAGCCCACAATGGTGCTGCAGGGCCAGATGGGATTTATTATGTGATGCTACAACATCTTGATGACAAAGCTTTGCGCTTGCTGCTGGTTTTTTACAATCGTATTTTTTCAGAAAATGTTTTTCCAGCTTCCTGGCATCACTCTACTGTTTTGGCATTTCTAAAGCCTGGGAAAGATCCAACCAACCCCTATAGCTATAGACCGATATCTCTCTCAAGCTGCCTCAGCAAAATCCTAGAAAAGATTGTCCACAGAAGACTCATCTGGATCATTGAGTCAGAACATCTAATGAGTCATAGTCAATATGGCTTTCGTAAAAATAGGTCGTGCTTAGACCTTATGGTCAAGGCTGAATTCGCCATTCGAAATGCCTTTGTTAAACCTGAACATCTTGTAATGATTTCAATAGACATAGAGAAGGCTTTTGACACCACCTGGCGGCATGGCATACTTAGTGATCTTTACTCCCTTGGACTGCGGGGAAACCTTCCTATATTTGTTCAAAACTTCCTACATACTAGATTGTTTCAAGTTCAGTACCAACATGCCCTTTTTGCAACGTTCATGCAGGAAGAAGGTGTTCCACAAGGTTCCGTATTGAGTGCCACTCTGTTTGCTCTTAGAATAGATTCAATTACAAGACAGCTTCCAAATACAGTCGAGACTTATCTTTATGCAGATGACCTTTCCATCTCCTGCCATTCCCAAAATATGAGGTCTATTGAACGGCAGCTCCAGATATAACTTAATAAAATACAACAGTGGTTTAGCCTCAATGGCTATCGGCTCTCGCAGCAGAAAACAGTTGCTATCCATTTTTGTAGGCAGCGCAAACTTCATCCGGATCCCGAACTTCAAATTTCTAATGTCTCCATCCCGATCACTAATAATATCAGATTTCTAGGATTATTCCTTGACAACAAGTTAAATTTTATAGACCATATTAAAAATGTACGTACTTCCTGTCTAAAAAAGTTAAACATACTCAAAGCTTTATCCACCCAAACATGGGGGTGCAGATCATATTTCTCTGCTTCGGTTATACAGGTCATTAATCAAATCTCGCCTTGATTATGGAGCTCCCATCTATGATTCTGCCAGATTGAGCGTATTACGCTGGCTTGATCCCATTCAACACAGTGCTTTGAGGATTGCACTCTGTGCTTTTAGAACGTCGCCCACACATAGTCTCTATATTGATGCTCACGAGCCCCCACTATCGTTACGTAGAAAAACACTGTTCCTAAAGTATGCAGTTAAGATACAAAGTTGTGCCTTGCATCCCATTCAATCATACTTGTTCAATCCACCATTAGAAAACCTCTTCAGAAATAAACCTAGCATAATAAAGCCAGCTGGTCTTCGCCTGCTTGAACTGATGGAAGTTTGGAATCTTTCCGTTCATTCCTAGTATGGGCTAGGCAAACCCAGGGTCCTGAGCTGGATATCATCATTCTTCTCTTTCTTAGTGATTCCTTTCAACTTCTCTCTCTCAGGGTAACTTGGCAAATTTGTTTGGCTGGTGAAGCATAAGCCTCAGGCTTCCTTGCACCCTAAGACTAATAATAATAATAATAAAATTTTTGATTTAACACATTCAAATTCTCTGTACTTGAACCATTAATGATAAGTGAATCATAAATGTTTAAGTAAATATTAAATGTAATTTGATTTACTTTCACTGAGTATAAGTAAATTGCAGTACTAGTGCCCAGGTGGCACAATTAGCATTAGTAGAGGCATACGAATCAAGAAAACAAGTTTGTGCAGCATCAGCCAAAAAAGGAAAAAAAAAAAAAAAAAAACCCTCCCATTTCATTCATCTATTCATTCCAAATGCTTGTCCAGCTCAGCCTTAGATTTATTTAAGCTATCAATATGACTAAAGGCAGATATCCACACATCTATTCTACAACTGTATTTCCTTAGCTTGAATCTATGCCTCCTCAGATTAAGCAAGAGGAAGAATCCCATCAGCAGCGATCTTGCTCAACCCATTCAAGGCCTTACACGTCAATCAGATCACCTTGCATGTGCCTAGTATCCTGGTGCTGCAATTTGCAGAATTTAAGACTATCTTGGTAAGAGCACACTTTTGTTCCCCTTACCAATCTTATTGCCCTTCTTCTACTTGTACTTGTTCTAGCAAATCTACATCCTTCCTAAAATGAGGCCTCCAGACCTGTACAAAGCATTCAAGGTGTGGCCTGACCATTACCCTGTACAAGGGATAATCATCTCCTTATCCCTGCTAGCAAAATTTCTATATACTAGGGGTTTTCAAAAAGTAAGGTAACATGTTTTTTCTCTCTATGATGTTTAATAATATGAAGTTGAAATTACACACCAAGAAATAAGTGAACATGCATTACTTCTCCACATAGTCTCCAGTTTTATTGATGCACTTGTCCCAATGATGGATCAGTTTATCGATACCAGTACTGAAGCAGATTATGCCCACACGCAGAAACCAACATCACACCACCTGATGAACTTCCTCATCCATGGTGAAATGCTTTCCTGAAAGGTGTTTTTTCAGAGGGTCGAACAAAAGGAAATCTGAAGGTGCTAAGTCGGGGCTGTAGGTGAGATGTGACAGCTTCCCAACAATTATGGCATAACCACTCAAGGTGGTGTGGGCAGTGTGTGGAGTTGCGTTGTCATGCAAAACAAAATCACACCACTTTTCAGGAGTCCTGGTTGATTGCGTCGAATTTTGCCTTTCAGTTTTTCCAATGTTGCACAGTAAAGCTGTGCATTGATTGTACCTCCCTTCAGTAAGAAATCCACCAACAGAACACCTTGGTGTTCTGTTGGTGGATTTCTTACTGAAGGGAGCGCGTCCCAGAACACTGTGGCCATGACTTTTCGGACATTCGGAATAGTTTTGAATTTTTTGCACATAGGAGATTGTGGATGTTTCCAGGTCACGAAGTCTTGTTTGCTCTCTAGGATAAAGTGACAAATCCATCTTTTGTCTGCTGACTATATGAGTTAGAAAATCCTCTCCTTCATTGCTGTATCACAACAGTTTCTCCAGACACATCGCCATGTGTTTTGCTTTGTCATCCTCTGAGAATTCTTTTGGCACCCAGCAGCAGCAGCACACCTTTTGAAAGCCAAGGACATTGTAAAAAATTTCGTGAACAGTTAATGCACAAAATGTTGTCACCTGTCTAGCTCAATGAAGGCCTGCCTGCCCGATTTCAATCTTCAATGTCAACATGATCCACTTTAAATTCATTGCACCAAAAACACACCTGCTTCTTTTGTCATCACCTTTTTGCCATACACAGCAACCAGTTCATGGTGAAGTCACTTGATGAAGACCCTTTTGCTTGCAAAAAATGAATAACTTCACAAACACCTGTTTTGGACCACATTCGCACAGTAGCTGCCATTTTTGCAACTGGAACCTGCTATAAGGCAGCAGTACCGCAACACTACACTGAAGGTCTTTTTGAATGTTATTAACAGTTCTGTCTGTCTGTCTAGCACGTTTCATTTCATTCCCTTTCACCATTATTAATAAAAAAAAAATGTGTTCCTTTCTTTTTGGAAACCCCTTGTATCAAGGCTTTTGATCGTGCTGATAAAATTTAACTATAGTATTCCTTACAGTTTTGTTAAGAGTGAATTATAAATATTTCATTAAAGATAATCTCTTCTCCTCACTCCCCACTCTAGGTTGCTTTACTAGGAGTGCAAATGTTGTGGACGAGAGATGCTGAAGAAGCTTTAACGTATGCAAAACAGAGTAAAAAGATTATGCCAACAGTTAAAAATAAATTTAATGACATTTTAAAAAAGTTGATATTTCAAACAACACTTGATTTAACAAAGTATGACAGAATTAAATTTGAAACATTAATCACCATTCATGTTCACCAGAAGGATATCTTTGATGAATTAGTAAGTATGATATTGTTTTTTTGTTTTTTGTTGCTGTAACAGTTATTGTATGATTGTGTAGTGTGTGAATCATTACCCTCATTTTTCCTATAGGTTTTTCGTGCAGAATTTCCTTCTTCATTTTTCCTTCTATTTATGGTTTTTTTTTTATCGTATGATGTTAGCAATACACGAAGGAACTAGTTTTTTCCTGCTTCCTTCGTGTATCGTGGCCGTGAGATCCAACCAAATAGAGCAGCACCATCGTGATATCCAAGCCTGAGACGGGATTTGAACCCGCGACTTATTATTATTATTATTATTATTAGCCACATGGTACAAGGAAGCCTGAGGCTTATGCTGCACCAGCCAAAAAAAAAAAAATTCCCGAGTTACCCTGAGGGAGAGAGACAGAGAGAGAGAGAGAGAGAGAGAGAGAGAGAAGTAGAAAGGAATCACCAAGAAAGAGAAGAATGATGATATCCAGCTCAGGACCCTGGGTTTGCCAAGCCCATACTCACCAGATGTGAGCCCCCGGGGTTAGGGTTTCCTGGCAGGCACTTTACCCACCCAGCTAGCCCGGTCGGATTGCGGTTGTTAAGCAGACCAAACAGAAACAGTCATTTCAGTGGGGAGGAAGTGGTGAACATTTAGGTGGTGAAGTCCATGAAAGGTAAAAGTAAATCAGGAACCTGGGGGCTGATGAATTCCATCCATTTGTATAAAATAAGCAGCAAAAGTGATAAGCAAAGCCTTTGATCATAATTACGAAAGCATTCTTGGATTTAGGGAAGGTCCCTATAGATTTGAGATGTGCAAATGTCTATTCTATTCATAAAGGATGTGGGGGGGGATGAGGGAGTGAAGTGAGTAATTACTGACCTATAGGCTTGATGTCTGTTCCAGGAAAAATAATCATATCAGTTAAAAAAATATTGTAGGATCGTCTTGACTGTAATACAGATACACAAAAATCACAGCATGAATTTGTTAAGTGGAGATATTATCTGACCAATCTGATTAGCTACTAACAAGGAAAGTGTTTATAAACAATTTTGGCATCATATACTTGATTTCAGTAAAGCTTTTGACACTGCTCCACATGCTGCTGTACAAATTGCAGAAGTTTGGTGTTAGGTGCAAATTAATGCTATGGATAACAGGATGGTTGAGTGGTAGAAGATAGAAGGTGGTTATAAATTGGCCATGCTCTTCTTGGACTAATATTATTAGTGAAATTAGTGAAGTCCCTAAGAGTTCACTGCAAAGTATTAATTGAAGAATTGAAAAGTATTAATTGAGAGTTAAGTTAAATGCACACTGGAATTGTTCCAGGAAGCAAAATTCGAAATTACTTCAAGTGAATGTTACTTTTAGGTCATCTCTAGAAATATTAAAACTCTGTAATATTTAATCATAAATAAGATCATCACACCACATCACATTAAATCACCAATCGCATCTTGTGATTTAATCACTAGATGCAAACCCCTGGGGTTATAAAAGATCACGGCCTTGGTACACCCAGGGTCCTGAGCTGGATATCATCATTCTTCTTTTTCTTGGTGATTCCCTTCTATTTTTAACTCTCTCTCTCTCTCTTTCTCTCATGGTAACTCGAGGAATTTTTTTTTTTTTTTTTTTATGGCTGGTGCAGTATAGGCCTCAGGCTTCATTTCACTATGTAGATAATAATAATAATATCTGCAAAATGAACTTTCACAGCTGTTATTGACTGTAATCTACCAGACCAGCGAGTATTTTCCATCTAGTTCCTTTGTGACCACATCATAGTATCCAATAAAATTGGTCAGACAAAACTTCCCCTTAACAAACCCATGCTGTGCCTGAACTATAACCGAAATGTTGTATAGATGATCCTGCAGTGCTTCTTTAACCAGTGCCTGCATTAATTTCCCCTGAACAAAGGTTCAACTAATGGGTCTGTAATTACTTGTGTCTCCCTTTGGTCTTCCTTTGTGAATTGGGGTCACATTTGTACATCTCCAGTCCATGGGTACCTTCCCTGAGGGTTGATATTTTTTAATGTAACCAGATTGCCCAGTAAATTTAGAAAGAAGATCCCACCTTTTTGTACTATTTCCAAAAAAAAAATTATACAAAATTTGAAAAATGTCGAAAAATGATGAAACGTTATTACAACAATTTACGCTACATTAATGACTAAATTTAAATCGTGACTTGCACAACGAATGTACTCTGCATTTGATTGGATCCTTTTAATGCGCAACTGCACACCATTATAAATCCCACTCGTGGCATTAGCCCCATCATCATTACATTTTTCAATGGGAATATTTAGTTTGTGTAATGTTATCCATCATCATTTCTGCCGAATGATCATTCATGTCATAGAATCCTGAAAATGTTTCACAAATTTCAAAATCTTTGGATTTTTTCATTTTCATCGCGAATTATGTGAACATGTCATACAATAACACTTAATTGATCTTTTTTTTGTGAGATCTTGAGTAGTATCCAAAATTAGTCAAATAGAATGGTGCTGAATTAATTTTGAGTGTAATACTTTTCTTTTGTTAATTTGGAACCTAAACATTCTATTAACTCATTTCGGATAGTGGGGCTTAAATAAGCTACTTAACCAGATGGCTTATTAATAATTTGTTTCCTACATCATCATAGTAGGAAAGTAAACGGACCTTGCGATAAAAAATCACGAAATGTTAAATAATTTTTTGCCAACATAAACGTTATCTGAAATAACCATTCTAGTACCATTTTCCAAAATGAGAATCTGTATCCTACTTGTTCCTCAAGATCTTCAAACCATTGAAGGCCTTATACACCTCAATCAGATCACCTTGCAGGTGGCTAGTCACCACTGTAATTTGCAAATCTTAAGCCTTTCTTCTTAAGAGAAACCCTTTTTTCCATTCACCAATCTAGTTGCCCTTCTCTGTACTCATTCCAGCAGCTCTGCATCCTTCCTAAAATGAGGCCTCCAGACCTGTATACAGTACCCAAGGTGTGGCCTGACCATTGCCTTATACAATGGGATAATCATCTCCTTATCCCTGCTAGAAAATTTCCTGTATATCATTGACAAGACACCATGAGCTACTCTTGCAGACTGTCTGCATTACTCAGAAAACTTCATATCTGACTGCACAATTACCCCCAGGTTGTTTTCATTCTCTACCACCTTGAGTGTAGTACTACACAGTTGGTATTTTACTCTGGGATTACTGCTACCCATATGCAGTATTTTACATTTGTTAATGTTAAACTTCAGTTGCCACCTCTCAACCTATCTGCTCATGTTTCTAGATCCTGTTTCAGTAGCGTACTGTCATTAGCAACCATTCTTACCTTTGTTTCATCACAAACTCTGATATTAAGCCTGATATACCGCTTATTCAAATAGGCCTCTGGGGTTGGGTATATTCCTACTATGATTTTTAGCGTTTCTCACCAACCATTGAAGTAACCAAAATCTTAAAAAGCTTTGTATTTAAATTTACAATAAATTTACAGTAGATTTTAATTTAGCTATGGAGGAGCTCGAAGCTAGATTATTCAATGATATGGGTCTCCCTATGCGTCTGTGGAAAAGATACGTTGATGATATGTTTTCAGTTATTTGGAAGGGGAGTGAAGATGAGATGTTGAATTTTCTTAACAGCTTCTCCCTGTTCATACAATTCACCTCTGAGGTAGAAGAAAGAGGGGTTTTGCCGTTCCTGGATGTGTTGATCTGTAGAGAAGGCCAGTGTTTGAAAACAAAAGTGTTAAGAAAACCTATGTGCAAAGGCCAATACTCCCATTATAACTCAGCTCAGGCCAACCATCACAGGAACAGTGTGATAAGAGCACTAGTAGAAAGGGAAAAATCGCATTGTCGTACCTCAGAGGACAGGAAAATAGAGTATGAGCGTGTTATGGCGGATCTTTTGAAGTGTGGCTACCCCCAGAGGATCATAGAGAAATACATTAGTGGAGGGCAGAGCAGAGCAGATGTGAGTCCTTCACGCCAATAGCCACCGCATACGTTCCCTACTATCCGGGTTTAACCAAGCATATAGCTTGTATACTAAAGAATTACCAGACACGCTGTGTGCAGCTCCCAGGTCATAAGCTGCACACGGTCGTGTCACATGTGAAAGACCCCATCTCACACGAAAATATAAGTGGAGTCGTATATATCATCAGGTGCCTGGAGTGTGGAGGAAACAAAACGGCGCCTCAAAGATCGTCTGGGGGAGCACACAAACGCGATAAGAAATGTGGATTATGGTAAATCTGCCGTAGACGTTAACCAGTGCCTGATATACCTTTGTCAATATCATTAATAAATACAGAAAAAAGAACAATAGATCCAACACTGACCCCTATGGGAACTCCACTGATAACATTTGTCCACGAAGAGCAGTGTTCATTGATTACTACTCTCTGTCTTCTCCCACTCAACCATCTCTTTAGGCTATACTGCTGCAATTTGTACTGTTGTCTTCCATGTGCAAAATTATCAAAAGGTTTCCTAAGATCCAAGTATATGATATCAAAATTATTTTTTCCATCCAGTTCCTTTGTGACCACATCATAGTATCCAATAAAATTGGTCAGACAAAACTTCCCCTTAACAAACCCATGCTGTGCCTGAACTATAACCGAAATGTTGTCTAGATGATCCTGCAGTACTTCTTTAACCAGTGCCTGCATTAATTTCCCCTGAACAAAGGTTCAACTAATGGGTCTGTAATTACTTGTGTCTCCCTTTGGTTTTCCTTTGTGAATTGGGGTCACATTTGTACATCTCCAGTCCATGGGTACCTTCCCTGAGTCCAACAAGCTCTCATAATTGTGGCTAAGGGTTTGCTTACTGTCTTTGCTGCCTCCTTTAATATATCTCTATAGATCCCATCCGCACCACGCCTCCATAGCCAGGTGGGAAGGAGCAGCAGTGCGTAGCACACGCTCCTTGATTAGACCGGGGTTCGAGCCCGTCACCACCAAATACAGAGGATGCGGAAAGGCCAGGAATGACCACCGCATATTCACGAGCAATATGGCCTTAGTTGCTGATGCTCTTAAAAACCAAATAACAACAACCCATCTGCCCCAGGTTCCTTTTTTTATCTTTATCTTCAACAAATTCTCCTCCACTTTGCTCTGGATTATTAAAAAATTATTTACCTCACTACCATAGTTTAATACACCTCTGGTATTCTCCTCCCTGAATAACCTCTCATGTGTAAATATAGATGCAAAATACTCATTTAGTTTGTTAGCTACCTGAACAGGATCACCAATAGTTTAACCATTGATATCAAGTAGATCAGTCTGATTCAACCCCTTCTAGAGTTTACATAGTAAAAGAACTCTTTGCTGTTTTTCTTTGCATCCTTTGCCAAAGATTTCTTGTAATTTGTCTTTACCTGCCTAATCTCTTTTGTGACTTGATTACAGACTAGCTTACATTTTCCATAGACTTCTGTGTTACCTGTTAATTTATATGTATCCCGTGCATTTTTTCTTTTCTGCCACATGTTCATTAGTTGATCTGACACCCATTTAGGCCTAAACCTTCAAGAATATTTCTTAGTTGGTATGAAAAGCCTAGTAGCTTCCACGGTTAATTCTTTGAATGCTACCATTTAGAATTTGCTGTTAGTAACATTACCAGTTGGTTCCTCTGCATGGACTTTAAATTTAAAAACTGTCTCAGACCACAGTAGTCCACCTTTATGAAAGCAAAACTTTTCCCTTTACCCCTGATGGTAGTTATCTCTTTGAGTAAATCCCACTGCAGCACACTGTGATCACTGCCACCTAGTGGTTCCTTTATCTGCAGATTCTTAATGTATTAAAAATCACTACTGATAATCAAATCAAGAGTACTACTCCCTCTGTTTGCCTCCCGAACATGCTTATATAGAAAACAATCATCCAATAAATTCACAAAAGCCTTGCTAGTGTGCAAATGACCAAGCCACAAGTTCCAGTCAGTATCTGGGAAATTAAAATCCCCAATTCATAGACAATGTGATTTACTGGGCCACTCTATTTCTCTGTACAGCTGTTCATTGTACTCATCAGTGTTATTAGGCCTATAGCACACTCCTACTCTCAATTTTTCTTTCCCAGTGCTTATGTCACACCAAACTGATTCAATATTGCATTGCCCACCCATGTCAACTGGATGCACTTCCTTAGATTTTATGTGTTTCTTAAATTATAGCATAACCCCTCCTCCCTTCCTATTCTGTCTATCCTTCCTGTACTCATTGTACTCCCCAAATTCCAAATCTGCATTCCTTATATCTCTGTGACTTCATGTTTCTGATATCACAACAATATCTGCCTCTCATGTTTTAACCAGCACCTAAAATTCATCAAATTTATTTACTACACTCTTAGCATCTGTACATGCACCTGTTCTTATTCCTAGCTACCCTAACACAGCCCATGTATTATTGTTCATTGACTCCCAGCAGTTTCTGAAATCCTGGGCACCTTGTTTTCCAGGCTGTTACTCATTTAAATAGAAGCAGTGCAATAATGACTTTCACCTCTGCCAGCGGCTACTGTTTATCTATTAGGCTGTGTATCCCCCAAGCTAGCAGTTTTCTGACCCTCCTAACACTGCCTTGATAGCATCAGCAAATATTCTTGCATCCTTTTTATTTCAGTGTATTCTATCCCTGTAGAAGCAGTCTGTCCTGTTAACAAGCACAGACCATGGTGAAAAAAATTTTACACCCGGATCCTTGCGTAATCTTTCTAGAGCAGAATTAATTGACAAGGTCCTCATCATATACTACCTCCTATCGATTCTAGGCAGAATTGCAGACACATTCAAATTCAACCCTAACTCGCAGCTTTTTTTCAGTATTGACCTGTATTTGCTAAGTAATTCTGCTGTTCTACTCTTAATGGTGTCAACGGTACAACAATATCACCTTTTGTGCCCTTAAAAGATATCTGCTCTGGAATATCATCACCTTTGCCCCTGGCATACCCTGGTCCTGTTTCACCTATCCTTTTGGCACAATATATTTCTCATTTCCCTGATAATAGAGCGGCCGACAACGAGTTCCTGTGGGACCAGTGTATTGCCTTGGGCATTGCTGTTGTGTTGCCTGATGTTCAAGTGTAAGCTCTGGCATTGAAGTGGGCAGCTAAGTGCTTGTTGGGCCCCTAATTTAAGTCTTTCGAGGGCAATACCCTATTCTTCAAGCTCTCATAAAGGCCCATATAAACACTGAGTTCACCCTTCATTTCCTCACACTCTTTACATCGAGTATGCACAAAGACATTCCCCATAGCAATATCATGTCTTGTTTCTGATTGCTCCACCAACATCAAACAAGCAGTACATTTCAAAAGGCTGTGATTCAGAAAGCAACCACCCCCCCTTTCTTCTCCCCGAGCCACAGCACTCTCACTACCTTGATCCTTTTGCTTTGCTGCTCTGGTCTGAGGCATGATTTCAATTCAGTTTTAATACAATTCAAATATAAATTTAATACAGTTAAAAATATTACACTAAACTTTTATTCCAATGCAGTAATAACACTACATATGTATATTTCCGTATCGAGTTTTTTCTCCTTCCGAATTACGTTACATTAATTTTGTGTCTCCTATCAGGTTTAAGTTATATGTACTAAGTTATAACATTACATTTGTAAAATATAAGTGGTTATATATATTAAGTTAAAACATTACATTCGTAAATTTGTAGTATTTACGATAGATAATAAATTTAACTATCTATTGCCACCCTTGTGGTTCGAACTCTCATGCCAGCTATCTATGCCAAATCATCGATTCTAAAAGCTCTACTATTATTGTTGTCGTACGTTATGTCTACGTGACAAGTTAAATTATTATAACATGTAAGCAGTGCTATAATTTATAGTTTATAATCCTCTGCTAACACTCTTTACACTGCTACAAGTTATGTAGAAACTTCCAGTATCTTCTGTACCAATACGAAAAACAGTAGTGGCAGATTTGTATTCTACTATCGATACAATGTCGGCAGAATTGACTGTGTTTTTCTATGCAATTACAAGGCCACGTAATGAATAAATGCACAAAATTAATCAGAAAATCTCAAAAAAATACTATACTAATAAATTTAAATCAAAAGTTATACAAAAACAATAATTTCAAATCAATAAAATTAAAAAAGTTGCCTTAACAGCTTGTGAACACAATCTGCTACCAAACCCAAATTACTTGGCACTCCTGGAATTTTGTTGCATCACCCCGGTTGAAAACCATTGACTTATTGTAATGAGGTCCTTTCCCTAGTTGACTGAATTTTTTCAAGTGTCACCCCTCAGCTGTCTGCACTGGTAATTGTTTCAGTTACCAACAACTTACTGTCGAAAAGAAAAAAATTATTACCAACTAATCTTACCTAAACCACTGAACTGCTGTTTGAGTTTGAAATTTCTGGAAAAAGCCTGAAAACAAATTGATTTTGCCATTTGCCAAGGACTCAACTTTTGGTGTGCAGGATGGCAGTGATGGTAGAAGCAGAAATCAGAAGCTGCTCCTCTGCTATAGGTCTCTGTACCACCAATAATTAATTTCTATTGTTGTTGCTAGAGCTTACTCTGCTAGCTACGTTTCGGGACTGCAAGAATACACTGACTGTCCCCACAACGATCCAAATGTTACAATTATGACATGAAGGTTAGGTTAGAATTTCATTGTGTTGTGGTGTCATAAAAATGGTTTACCATAATTTTGCATCTAGGGAAAAGGAAGTTTATAGTCCCATCATCAGTGGCAAGACTGTGTTTGAAATGTTGTTTAAGCATGGATTCTGTATCTAAAATAAGACAGCACACTTCTTGAAAGGGGTCCAATGGAATGTTATTGATGAGAATAGCTAAGCAACATTCATATGGGGAGAGTGTATGATACAGAACATGGTTTTTTGATGGAGAGTGGTGCAAAATTGTGCAAGTCATATGACAAATGCCCAGCCTTCATTTTAATTCTGGAAAGTATTTTGGTTTTTTTTTTAATTCTGCTTAAATGGTATCAATATTTTACCTTTTCTTAATAAATTGCCATAGTTAATTGTTTGTACTTTTAAGTTTTGATAAAAAACAAATAAAAAAATTTAAAACATGCTATGTGTTTTACACCTTTTCTATTAAAAAAAAATTAGTTCTGCTGAATGAAAATGGGAAAACATTTTAGACATAAAATAGAAACATCCATCTCTTAGTCACTTCTATTAGTGCCATATGTTAGCCACTGTTGAAACTATTCACCATCAAGTCTGAGCTGGCTCTGTGCCAAGTTTCATTGGTATGCACGAAGGTGTTCTAGTTGAAAGTAGTGTTTAAGTTGGCATAGTAAAATCATGTTATGGATTCCAGGACTGACCAAAGTGTAGCGATAAAATTTTATTTAAATCCAGAAAAATGCAATTAAAACAGTTGCAATGGTGAGTGCAGCTTAGGGACATAAAGTGCTAATCATGATCCAACATTTTTCGCTGGTATGGGTGATTCCGTGAAGAGCAGGAAGATGTTTAGGACAATGCACAGACACGACCATCGAAAAATTTTTGTGGCTGTTAGTGGAAGATTGTCCTCTGTCCATCAAAATGATGACAGACCAGCATCATGTCAGCAAAGATACCATGTGTTCAATTGTTGTCAAAGATTTGGGTGGGGGGAAGAGGAAATTGTGCTCACAAGTTGTACTGCATGCATTGATAATGGACCAGGAGGAGGAACAAGTTGCTGCTTGTTGAGATTTAATTGAGAGGGTAGACAGTGATACAGACTTTAAAAAAAAAAACTGTTGAATCCTGGTACTTTGTATACAAACCCGAAACAAAAAGATGATCAGCTGCAAGGGTTGGAGAAAATTCACTAAGGCCAAAGAAATTCTGGTTCCGAAAGTCTCAAACCAAAATGATGTTGATGATTTCTTTTTAACTGGCAAGGAGTTGTGCACAAAGAATTTGTACTGGAAGAAGACAGTCATTCTGAATTTTACAGAGGAGTGATGCACAGACTGTTGAAAAGAATTTGGTGTAGTAGGCTAGATGTGGTGAATCAGGAGAGTCGTTCTTTCTTCACAACATTGTGCCTTTCCACAACATGACCATCATCAAGCAGTTTCCCGCACTGAAGGATGTTTCGGTGCTACACCATCCCCCAGTTCTCTGGATATGGCGCCTGCTGATTATTTTCTGTTTCTCCAAAGTGAAATCCCACTTGATAAAATACCATTTTGATAGTGTTTCAGTGACCCAAACCAGTATGATTGGGTGAGGGGGATTTGAACAAGATCAGTTCCGTAGAGCCGTCCAGAAGGTGCATGACCATGCAAAGAGATTGAGTTGCAAGGGATATACTTTGAAGATTAAATGGTTGCTAATAATTTTTTTCCCTTGAGATTTAAATTTTTTATGAATATAGTTCTAAAACTGTTCTAAATGAAACACATTAGATTTTATTTACTTGTCTTTAATCTGTAAAAACAGCAATGAATCTTTCAAAAACAACTAGCTAGGATTGTAGATGTTTATTGAACTGGTGGGAGAAGAAAGACAAGTAATTTGAAACTTTAAACAAACATACATTACTACCTATCTAGTATTTCACTACCCTTCAAGCAATAAACTAAATGTTGCAAAAATTGTGGCTGGTCTCCTGACACATTCTCATGTTCAATTTCTGTATGAAAACCATGAAAAAATCAATTCTGAAACTATTACAGTGAAATTTTGATATATATTTAGGAAATCAGAAAAAACTTTTATTTTTAATCATTTATTAATGGAGAAGGTGGGAACATTATTTTCGAGCAAACCTGTCAGGTAACCTAGTATTGGCAGGTTAATTTTTCAGAGATTTTCAGATATTGACGTGCACTTGATAATGTGCATTTCAATATCTGAAAATCTTCCCCTTAACAAAACCATGCTGTGTCCGAGCTATAACTGAAGTCTTGTCTAGATGATCCTGCAGTGCTTCTTTAACCAGTGCCTTCATTACTTTACCTGGAACAGAAGTTAAACTCACAGGTCTATAATTACTTGTGTCAGCCTTTGATCCTCCTTTGTGAATTGGGGTCACATTTTCACATCTCCAGTCTCTGGGTACCTCCCCTGAGTCCAAGGAAGCTCTCATAATTAGGGCTAAGGGTTTACTTACTTCCTTTGCTATCTCCTTTAATATAACTGGATAGATCCCATCCACCCCAGGTGCCTTTCTTGTGTTTATCTTCAATAATTTCTCCTGCACTTTACTCTCAGTTATTACAAGATTCTCTAGCTTACTGCCAGCGTTGAATACACCTCTGGCATTCCCCTCGCTGAATAACTCCTCATGTGTGAATGTCGATGCAAAATATGCATTTAGTTTGTTAACTGCCTGAGCAGAATCATCAACAGTTGACCCATCGATATCAAGTGGACCAATCTGATTCATCCCCTTCCTTCTAGAGTTTACATAAGTAAAGAACTCTTTGCTGTTTTTCTTTGCATCCCTTGCCAAAGATTTCTCGTAATCTGCCTTTGCCTGCCTAACCTCCTTTGTAACTTGGTTACAGATCAATATCATAGGCTGTTGATAGATAGTATCTATCAACAGCCTATGATAGATACTATCATAGGCTGTTGTGTCACGTATTAATTTATATGTATCCCATGCATTTTTCTTCTCTGTCATATGTCTCATTAGTTCATCTGACATCCATTTAGGCCTAAACTTTGAACAATATTTCTTAGTTGGTATGTAAAGCCTAGTAGCTTCCAAGATAAGTTCTTTGAATGCTTCCCATTTTGAATTTGCTGTTGGTAACATCTTCAGTTGGTCCCACTGTAGAATTTAGATACTGTCTCAGACCATTGTAGTTGCCTTTACAAAAGCAATAACCCTTCCCTTTACCCCTGATGGTAGTTACCTCTTTGAGTAAATCCCACTTCAGGACACTGTGATCACTGCGACCTAGTGGTTCCTTTTTTCTGCAGATTCTTAATGTATGAAGAATCAATACTGATAATCAAATCAAGAGTATTACTCTCTCTAGTTGCTTCCCGAACATGCTGATGTAGAAAACAATCATCCAATAAATCCACAAAAGCCTTGCTAGTGTGTGGGTGACCAACCCACAAATTCCATTCAATATATGGGAAATTAAAATCCCCCATTATAAGACTCTCTGATGTACTGGCCTACTCTATTTTCCTGTACAGTTTCTTCTATTGTTATAAAAAAGGATCTGAAGAGAGGAGGAAAGTTTGGTGTTTTCAAAGCATTGTAGACACAGACTGCCTCAGCTTTTTGTATCAGTTGGTAGATGCTTAAGAGTCTCGTTTCCTTATATCTCAAAGTCACCGATGCACTCCAGGGAAGTCCCAAAATTGAACGAACACATCGATCGACAATTGAATTTATTCTTGCAAGGTTATCTTGACGGTCGTACCCCATGAGATGATTCCATATGTGACTAATGGATTACGGAAAGGAATACTAGTCTGAGAAGGGAAGGATACCTCGTTTCCTTCTCAGACTAGTATTCCTTTCCTTAATACAGCCTCACTTCACATATGGCAGAGGCTCGGGCGAGTATTCCTGCTAGTGATGAAGGCTTCTTTCGTAAGGTGATCATTTGTTTATCCCAACTCAGCTTGTCATCTAGCCAGATTCCTAGAAACTTGGTATCATTCACCCTTTTGAGTTGTTTTCCTTTGTATGTTATTTCGAAATCAATATTTAGTGGATTCTTTTTCATCCTAAACACCATATATTTGGATTTTTCTGGGTTTAGTATAAGCTGATTCTTTTGTAGCCAACTATTTGTGGACCTTTTGTAGCCCTTGCCCCTGGCAGACCAGGGTATGTCTGCCAGGGGCAAGGGTTGATGACGTTGTACAGCAGATATCATCTTTTAAGGGCACAAAAGGTGATATAGTTGCACACGTTGGCAATAATGACATTAAGAGTAGGAGACCAGCGGAATTACTTAACAAGTAAAGGTCACTGTTGAAAAAAAGCCATGAAGTAGGGTTAAATTTGAAAGTGTCTGCAATTCTGCCCAGACACGATAGGAGGGAGTATATGATGAGAGCCTTGTCGATCAATTCGGCCCTGGAAAGATTGTGCAAGGCTCAAGGGGTAGAATTTTTTTCAGCCTGGAATGTACTTGTTAACAGGAGAGATTGCTTCTGCAGGGATGGGATACACTTAAATAGAAAGGGTGCAAGAATATTTGCTGATGCTATCGAGGCAGTGTTAGGTGGGTCGGAAAACTGCTAGCTTGGGGGGAGACAAAGACTAATGGATTAACAGTAGACACTGGCAGAGGTGAAAGACATTCTTGCACTGCTTCTATTGGAATGAGCAAAAGCCTGAAAAACAAGATGCAGGATATTTCAGAGACTGCGGGAAGTCATTGTGATACAAGTAAACACATGGGTTGTGTTAGGGTAGCTAAGAATAGAAACAAGTGCAGGTATACTTGCGTGTACACCAATGCTAGGAGTTGAGTAAATAAATTTGATGAATTTGAGGTATTGCTCAAAACATCAAAGGCAGATATTGTTGGGATATCAGAGACGTGGTGTCACACAGATATAAGGAATGCAGAACTGGAATTTGGGGAGTACAATGTGTATAGAAAGGATAGACAGGACAGGACAGGAGGGGAGGAGGGGTTATGCTATTAGTTAAAAAACACATAAAATCCAAGGAAGTGAAGCCAGTCGACATTGATGGACAGGGCAGTGTCGAGTCAGTTTGGTGTGACATAAGCATAGGTAAATCAAAATTGAGAGTAGGAGTGTGCTATAGGCCTAATGACTCTGATGAGTATAATAAGATACTGTACAGGGAAATAGAATGGGCCAGTAAATCAGAGAGTCTTATAATGGGGGATTTTAATTTCCCAGATATTGACTGGAATTTGTGGGTTGGTCACTCACACACTAGCAGGGCTTTTGTGGATTTATTGGATGATTGTTTTCTACACTAGCATGTTCGGGAGGCAACTAGAGGGAGTAATACTCTTGATCTGATTATCAGTAGTGATTCTTCATGCATTAGGAATCTGCAGATAAAGGAACCACTGGGTGGCAGTGATCACAGTGTGCTGAAGTGGGATTTACTCAAGGAGGTAACTACCATCAAGGGAAGGGTTTTTGCTTTCGTAAAGGCGACTATGATGGTCTGAGACAGTATTTAAATTCTATACAGTGGGACCAACTGATGATGTTACCAACAGCAAATTCAAAATGGGAAGCATTCAAGGAACAAATCTTGGAAGATACCAGGCTTTACATACCAACCAAGAAATATTGTTCAAGGTTCAGGCCTAAATGGTTGTCAGATGAACTAATGAGACATATGGCAGAGAAGAAAAATGCATGAGATACATACAAATTAATGGGTGACATGGAAGCCTATGATAGATATAAGTTGGTCTGTAACCAAGTCACAAAGGAGATTAGGCAGGCAAAGGCAGATTATGAGAAATCCTTGGCAAAGGACGCAAAGAAAAACAGAAAAGAGTTCTTTACCTATTTAAACTCAAGAAGGAAAGGGATGAATCAGATTGGTCCACTGGATGTTGATGGTTCAACAGTTGAGGATCCTGCTCAGGTGGCTAACAATCTAAATGAGTATTTTGCCTCTACATTCACACATGAGGAGTTATTCAGGAAGGGGAATGTCGTAGGTGAAGTAAACATTGGCAGTGAGCTAGATTATTTTCTAATAACTGAGAGGAAAGTGGAGGAGAAATTGCTGAGGATAAACATAAAAAAAGGCACCAGGGGTGGATGGGATCTATCCAGTTATATTAAAGGAGCTAGCAAAGGAAGTAAGCAAACCCCTAGCCATAATTATGAGAGATTCTTTGGACTCAGGGGAGGTACCCATGGACTGGAGACGTGCAAATGTAACCCCAATTCACAAAGGAGGATCAAAGGCTGACACAAGTGATTATAGACCTGTTAGTTTAACTTCTGTTCCAGGAAAATTAATGGAGGCACTGGTTAAAGAAGCACTGCAGGATCATCTGGACAAGAATTCAGTTATAGCTCAGACACAGCATGGTTTTGTTAAGGGCAGGTCTTGTCTGACCAATTTGATTGGATACTATGATGTAGTCACAAAAGAACTGGATGCAGGGAATATCTTTGATATTATATATTTGGATCTTAGAAAGGCTTTTGATACTGTTGCACATGGAAGACTGCTGCAGAAATTGGAGAAGTGTGGCATTGGAGGCAAATTGCTGCTATGGATAAAGGGATGGTTGAGCGGCAGAGGACAGTGAGTGGTAATCAATGGACACTGCTCAACGTGGACTAATGTTATTAGTGGAGTTCCTCAGGGTTCCGTGTTGGGTCCATTGTTGTTTTCTGTATTTATAAATGATATTGATGATGGTGTATCAGGCTTAATGTCCAAGTTTGCAGACGATACCAAGGTTGGCAGGGTTGTTAAGGACACTACTGATACTATGCTGCTGCAACAGGATCTGGAAAGGTTGAGCAGATGGGCTGAGAGGTGGCAAATGAAGTTTAACATTGACAAATGTAAAGTACTACATATGGGAAACAGTAACCCCAGATCAACGTATCAACTCTGTGGTACTACGCTGACAGTGGTAGAGAATGAAAAGGACCTGGGGGTAATTGTGCAGGCAGATATGAAGTTCTCTGAGCAGTGCAGACGAGCTGCAAGAGTAGCTCATGGTGTCTTGTCAATGATATACAGGAATGTTTCTAGCAGGGATAAGGATGTGATTATTCCCTTGTATAAGGCATTGGTCAGGCCACACCTTGAGTACTGTATATAGGTCTGGAGGCCTCATTTCAAGAAGGATGTAGAGCTGCTCGAACGAGTACAGAGAAGGGCAACAAGATTAGTGAATGGAACAAAGGGTTGCTCTTACGAAGAAAGGCTTAAGTTTTGTAAATTACAGAGCCTGGAGACTAGGCATCGGCGAGGTGATCTGATTGAGGTGTATAAGGCTTTGAATGGCTTGAGCATGCTCAATGCCGATGGAATTCTTCCTCTTGCTCAGAATAATCACCTGAGAGGGCATAAATTCAAATTGAGGAAGGACGGATGTCGGATAGATGTGCGGAAATTTGCCTTTAGCCAGCGGGCAGTTGGTTTGTGGAATAGACTCCCATCGCTTGTTGTTGAAGTTGATAGCCTAAATAAATTTAAGGCTCAGCTGGACAGGTATTTCGAACGAACGGAGGGGTCAAATGGGAGTAGTGGTTATTTTTTTTTTTTTTTTTGGCTGATGCTGAATAAGCTTGCTTTCTTGCATCATATGCCTCTACTAATGCTAATGCTAACTATGCATTTCAGAGTGCAGGGCAGAGATCTTGCATTGAAGTTGGTTAGGGTCTTTATCAGTGATTAGAATGGAAATGTCATCAGAATACTACTAGGTGGGAAGATGGAAGATGAGAGAGAAATTCATTAATGTAAAGAACAAATAGGATAGGTCCGAGAAGTGAGCCTTGAGGTACTCCCCTGGAGAAATAAGAAATGTCTGAAAAAGACTGGTTTATTTTAACGACAAATGGCCTATCAGTAAGGTAGTCTTCAAGGAGAAGGTTAATTTTTCTGCTCAAGCCAAGATTGTTGAGCTTGTTGAGTAGGATATTATGATTTATGCAGTCAAAAGCTTTTGATAGGTCTAGAAACAGTGCTATTGCATAGTTACCCTTTTCAAGACAGTCTGTGATCCTAGAGTAGAAGTCAACAATTTCCAGCTCAGTGGATCTTTTTGAACGATAAGTGTACTGTTGTTAATGGATAAGCTGATTGACTTCCAGGAAGCCCATGAGTCTGCAGTGAAGAATTTTTTCGAATAATTTTGCAAAAACTGAGAGTAGAGCTATTGGACGAAAATTGTTGATAGGGTTATCAATCTTTCCCCTTAGGAACAGGAACAATGACTGCTTTTTTGAATTGAGACGGGAATTTACCAGATTGAAAAGAAAGATTGTAAATATACTTCAGTGGAATTGAGTTAAGTACCTTTT